>NW_027137827.1:2047105-2111266 GCF_000149305.1 Rhizopus delemar RA 99-880 | reverse complement strand
AATAACCGCCGGGATTATCCATACCCCCTAAAAATTTACGCACTTCATTATCATCTTCCTATGTGAATTTTACTGGCTTGTTGGCATCAATATTCCACGAGCTGAGCATGATACGGGCCTCATCGTATGTACAAAATTCAGTAGATCGTTGTAGGATCTGACTTTCTGTTACAAATGAAGATGGATGAATACATAGACCGCTCCTTTTCTTTCATTTACCTTTCCAATGTTCAGTCAACAGACCGTCCCATACACCGATATAACCATTTGAATCACTACTCAACACTTGGAGTCTTCCTTTGGTTTCATCCCAAAGTATGTCGGATTCATCCACAACCAACTGCGTGACCGCCCCGTTATGTGCCTTCCAGACCTTGACAACGGCCCACTTCTCAGGTCGAGTGTCATACACATAGATCATGCCCGTGTTATAGCCAGCCCATACATGATACTCACCCACACAGGCCATGGTACAGATACCATAGAGGGATACGGTAATCACCTGAACTCGTTCGACTGTCTCTGTGTCCCAAACAGAGATCTTGCCGTCATCATGAGAGGCAAAGATACGTCCGGGGTGATAGGGTATGGTGATCAACTTGGTGATGTTGCCCAAATCATTCGGTATACGGATCGGCGGTGGTGTTTCGCCAGAGGAAGTGGAGATGACATGAGAGGCCAGGGTGCGACCGGTGGACATCCAAAGCTTGGTGCCATAGATCGTACAGGCAATCGCATGAGAGGTGACAATGTACCGGTGAGGCATCGCGGTCAGCAGCGGGTTCTCCGGATGATGCTCACTCGCTGTCAGGTCCCAGACGTTCAAGATGCCGCTTTCATCAATCGACCAGATCTCAGAGTTTCTATAACGCAGCATGAAGGCGATAGGGGCCTGATGCACGTCGTGTCGTCGGCTGAGCACCTTGCCCGCAAAGACATCCACCACAGACAGACCCGAGTCCTGTCGAGCCACCCAGACATACTGACCTTCATCTGCAGGTGAACGGCAGGGTGCGAACACGATCGCGCGTACCTTGTCTGTGTTTTCGTTGCCACTGATGCTGACGTCGGTATCGGCCATGGTGGTCAAGGGTATGCCGGTGTGAAGATCCCAGGTTCTGAGCAGGTGGGTGCCGGTGATGATGATCTTGCGAGTCGCCACCAGGGCCGGAAGGGATCCTTTGTGTGAGGTCGAAAAGATCTTGGTCTCTTGGTCGATAAAAAACGGCGGATTGCGAGACGCTTGAGAAAAATCGGGATAGACGGAGGTGGTCATGAAAAGTTCACTTCTGGACATGGCACGTTTGGTGGTCATGATGGCCGTGTTGGCCCGTTTCAGGCCGGTGTTTCTTGGGTCGATCGTCACTTCCTGTTCGGGTTCTGCCATAAAGATGGGTTGTTGCTGATGGTGCTGTTGAGAGGCAATGGTATGTGCACGGGCGAGGGTGGATTGAGAAGGTCTAGGCGGAAGTTGAGGTATAGCTGGTCTAGGAGGTAAGAGTGGTGGGGCCACATCGGATTTATTGACAGGGATCATATTAACAGAAGGTTGAAAGGGCACTTGAGGAGGTAAAGAGGATTGGTTGGGTGAAACGGTGCGTACAGAGCTGTGGTATTTTCTGCTAGGAGGAGGAGGAGGAGGAGGTTTCTTTGAATTTTTATCTTGAATGACTTGAGCGTGAACGGACGGGGAACGTGATTCTTCTAATTTTGTATATTGTAAATGTGTCTTTTGAACTTGCTGTATCAAACCATCATCCAGTCCATCCTCCTCTTCTACTTCATGATCCACTATTTCTTCATCGTCATCATCGTATTCTTCACTGGATTCACTGAATGGATCGTATTTTGGTGGAGATATGGATGATTTCATGTGATCAGAGGATTCTGCTATGTAGGAAGTATCTTTTTTATGCTCCTGTTGTTCTGTTATTGGAATAGCTATAGTAGTATCACTATGACTATTGTTACTACTGTTATTACTGTTTATTGAAAATAAAGTAGGTTTAGGAGGTATAGGTGGTGGTAGGTGTTCTCCTTCGATTTGTGCCCACTTGCTCTTTAATTCCTGAAATGACTTTTGCTCTTGTTCCATATTTAAAATAAAAGAAAGGAAAATTAAATTTTAAAAAAAAAAATTTCCAAGTAAAAAAAAATAGTAGCTTTTTCTAATTTTAGCTCGTTTTGTCCAGTTGACATAAACATATTTTTATTTTTACTTAAAGAATGTATTGTTTTGCAGTAAACTAGGATCATGTTTACATTGGAATAAGGTTACGAGGGATATAAAGCTCTTCAAGATACTTGACATCTTCTTCAGTCAGTTTAAGATCTAATGAATGTAATACATCATACAAATGAGACTCTTTACTGATACCAACAATAGGTGAAGTAACATGTGGTTTGGTCAACATCCATGCCAATGCAATCTACAGTAAATATATTGTTTAATCTTTTTTTTTCTCCGCTAAATTATCCTGTTATTTACCTGAGCAGGAGAACGCTGATGCTTCTCAGCCAATTCAAGCACTCTGTCAAGAATGGCTTCATTATTCTGAGATTCCTTTTGAGAAAAATAGACTGGTATTCTTGGGTCGGAGCTTTCACGGATCGAATTACGATTCTTGCCAGTCAACAGCCCTCTTGCTAAAGGTGACCAGTGAATAGAGGCAATTCCGCTGTCATAGCAGTAGGGAATCATCTCACGTTCTTCTTCACGGTAAAGCAAATTGTAAAAGTTTTGCATTGAAACAAACTTGGCCCAACCTTTCTTTTCGGCAATCGCATTGGCCTTTTGGAATTCCCAGGCATGACCCGAACTTGCACCAATGTATCTTACTTTGCCCATCCGAACCAGATCATTCAGTGCTTCCATTGTTTCCTCAATCGGTGTTTCCTTTGAAGAAGGTGTCATTTCACAAAGAAAATGGATCCATCGCTTTACTTACAGGATCAAATCGATGGATTTGATAAAGGTCAAGATAATCCACATCCAATCTCTTGAGAGAGGCATCGATAGCATCAAAAATGTGTTTTCTCGACAGACCAACCCGGTTCACAAAATGATCGTATCCTTGAGATGTGCCATCCAGACTGGCATCAGAGACACCGAAAAAGACTTTGCTGGCAATCACAATGCGAGATCTTGGCATGTTGAATTGTTTGATCGCCTTGCCCAAGATACGTTCACTTTCACCATTGGAATAAATATCGGCCGTATCGAAAAAATTGATACCGGCCTCATAGGCTTTACCGATCAACTCTAAGGATTCTTTTTCATTTTTTACCCAAGCTTGCCATTCAGAAGAGCCATAGGACATGCATCCCAAACAAAATCGGGATACCTTTTTTTAAATTTAGCCTTCATCTTTTTTTTTTTTCCATCTTTATGCTCCTACTTTCATACCAGTGTTACCAAAACGAACATATTGCATTTTAGGAAGAGATCTGATTTCTTTTGCCATCTTTTTTTTTTTATTGTTAATATTCAAGTAAGAAAAAATTAAATTGATTTATGGTTTTATAGCAAGTTTTGACATATCCATGAAGGTAAATGGGTTTCGTAAGCACCTTCCTAATTTAGATTCAAGGCAAAACTAATTCCCCCTTTCCCCTATCAAAAAAAAAAAAAACTTTATTGTTCACGAAAGGAAAAGCAGGATAGGAAATAGATGAAGGCGATAATGTAGACTGATTCACTGCTTACACTATTTTTTTTTTTTTTTTTTTTTTTTTTTTTTTTACTTTTTGAATGAATTGAACATCAACACTTGACTATACTCTCTCATTCGACAGCAAGATGAAACTAGAAAAGGGAATCATCTTTATCTTTTGATGTGTTACCTGATGTTTTCTTTTTGATCAAATAAAGCCAACAATACTTTTTTACCCAGTGTCCTATCGCCTTGTGTTTTATTGTGCAGCTAAAAAAAAAAGGCTTTATTTTTGTGAGACACTCCATTGGATGTTTTGATTTTCAATGCAAACATTGTGTGTTGTTGATAGTCTTTCAACTCCATCGTGTTACAGAACAAGTAGAGCAAAAGGTGTATCAGTTGTTGTTTTACTGAATCCATGCTAGACATGAACAGGTGCTTTTAAAAAGATGCTGATAGTTGGTGTGTGTGCTTTTGTATAAACCAAATCAAGAATGGATCAGAATGCGCCAAGAGACTCTTGAGAACCGTACAAGACAAGTAGGGGTGGCATGGTTTTTATCTCGATTTTTAGGATGAATAAAAAAGTGATTCCCACTGCTTTTCTTTTTTTTCATTTATATTTCCGATACATGCCGCACGTCGAAAAGGACAACAGGGAATACATCACACTCGTTTCTGAATTCAGTCAGCTGATCAAACGATATCAAAGCATCATCAAACAAGACTCTGTGGCTCGATGTATGATTGGATTCAGTGCTGCTCAATTGATTCGTGATCCAGATTACTCGTTGTCTGTGAAGTCAATCGAAAGTTGGTTACAGACCAGGACTGTGATGGATTCAGATGGCGATTCAGAAACTAAGGCTGGTAATCTGGATACACTGATTCGTATTCTTGAAAGAATATGTGATGAATCAAGTCTGGAGCAGATGTCGACTCAAGAAACCTGCAGTGAATTTTCTTAGTGGATTCACAAGAGTGGAAGAGAATGACTGGGTTATTTCTCTTTTGGAATCTGTTTCTTTTAAAAAATTAAATAATAAACACAATGTAGTCTTGATTGTGTACATCATTCGATCGTATGGATCTTTTTAAAGCGTTTATTCTTTGGGTCAATGGGAAGAAAGCAGGGCAAACAAGGCATGTTCTTTTGATACCCATTTTAATTTATTAAAAATCCTGCAATCAAAAGTTCACCCAAGACTGCACACTGAATAGAAGCACAAGGACCAGTGACAAGGTCGGGTTCAAGACGAGCATATCGAGTGGGTCGATGTCCTTCGTAATCCATCAGTTCATAGATGTCTTGTTTGTGGGTGAGGACATGAAAGAATTTGACTTCTCTCATCACCTTCATGTGATAATGGTTAGAAGGAGGTCGTATGCTGCTGATGTGAAGTGATTGAAGTGAATGATGAGGTAAATGAATCTTGATCTCTTGGTGAGCTTGATCGATCAGCGTACACGAGTCAAGTTGGAGATGACTTAGGTTTGGAGCGAGATGGGTCAGGTCTTGAAAGAGTTGGTTCCGAAAGCAGCTGTCTCTTAGAACCAGTTTGTTTAAAGTCCGATGTTGGTAGGTGGGAAGAGAGACAGTCTGGATACAGCCAAGGTCAAGTTGCTTTAACGTGCTGGAGGAGGCCAAGAGGGCAGTGAGAGGAAAGGGTGAGTTACGAATACCAGAGAATTGCATCGAGAATTCAAAGGAGATCAGCCGATGACTGCAGCAGCCGACGAGACGGACCATGTGTTCCATCATGCCCGGAATACAGAGCGATGGCCAACCCCAGAGTGTGAGATGAGTGACCTGTTGACGTGAACGAACCAGGGCTCTGAGTGCGTCCGATGTGTGTTCGGTCATGTCACCCAACCCGATCTTTTCGAGCTCTGTGCCTGCAGAGTCCAGGGCCTGAAAGAACGACTGATTGACGGGAAGGTTGAGAAGATGAATCGATTTCAGCTGATGACAGCGATGACCCAACTCGGCAACCGCCCTCCAGTGTTTCTGAAGTGAGTCTGGGGAAAGTGTGGGTTGATCGATGTGTTTCCAAAGACAGATCTCTCTCAGATTGGGATATTTGAACGCAACATATTCTAGCCACTCTGCATTTAATCCCTCGGCGTTTTCAATTTTCAAGATCTGCAGATGGACTGCAGCTGTTGTTTCATGTTCAGAGCAGGGTTCCAGACAGACATCGATCAGACAGAGTTCTTGAAGGGTTGGACAGGCTTGATGGATCAAATCCAGTTGATGAACAGAGATGATGCCTGATCGAATGACGAGCTGGTTTAGGTTTGGATGAAGGGTAGGATGGAGTGGTTGTGATGGGTTGAGATGAATGGAGAGGTGAGAAAGTAAGGTTGGATAGGAGGTGATTTGGTGAATGATGTCTTGATCCAGACATCTTAGGTATTTCCACTCTTTAAATACCTGATCGTTTATAGGTTCTGTTGGTTGAACGTGAATGAGTCTTAGGGAATAAAGAAAAGGAGAAAGGGTGGGTAGGGAATTGAATTGGTTGGATGAAATACAGACGTCTTGAATAGAGAGTGTTTTGATGTAATGTCCACAAGTGAAAAGAGAAGGAAAGAAGGATTGAAACTGTCTTTGTCCGATGATTTGAACATGTCGATATTGTGAAGCAGCAAAGAGAACTTTCCAGTCTTGGCAGACAGATTGACAAATTGCTTTTTGTTTCTTTGTGAGATAAAAACATATTTTATCAAACAATTCAAGTGGAAAATTAGATGTGAATGGAATCATGAAAGAAAGAGGTATGAATGAATAAAACTGACTAAAATATCATGTGCATCACTTAATTTCAGGGACACACTTTAAAGTGTGAGAAAAGCAGATTGAAACTTGAGCCAATAAAATACAATGAAAACAAATGAATGCATATGAAAAGAGTATTTATTATTGGATGACAATTAAACAAGACGAATAAAACACATTGTATTTGCATATCAAACAAAATAAAATCATTTCTGTTTCACAACACATCAGATTGTTTGTTTATCATGTGTGATGCAATCAAGCAAACTTCAAATACAGCCTTCATCTTTTTGGAGTTTAAAATGTTGCATTGAAAAACTCGAATTTCATAAACATAAGCATCAAGAGGAGGATAGATGTCATTGGTTTATTTTTTACGATTCAAATATTAACCATTCCTTATTCTCTTTACTACTTCTTCAGAGCCAACAAGGATTGGAACAAGTAGGCCTTCCAATTGGATTTTTCTGTAACTGCCCATATCCACCCGCCTGACTGTACTTGATCCGTTTTGGTTAATCTTTATTTCTCATAAAAAAGAGAGGAATATAGACTATAAGCGATGGATTATTTATAAAGTTGAACTGCAAAGATGATTTTAATCAAATTGGTTTTTGTAATAGAAATTCATCTTTTCTATTGAAGATTGAACGAGAATAAAAGAAAACAAGAAACTTTTTAGAAAATATATTTGAGATATCTTGATTCACTGTTAAGCCAATCACACAAGATGACACACTTTTTAAAGTGGCCTGTTTTCTATTTTTTTCTTTAGTTTGTCTGTGCCTGAAATTCAACTCAAAAAATGGGTCAACCCAATCCATCCTTCACTCTTTCTTTTACTCTTTAGTCCAATGCCTTCACAAAAAAAGTTAAAGACATCAGAAAACACGTTTGAAACCATTGAATATTTAACCGAGAGTTCATCTTTTATTCCAAAGGGTTTAATCATTTCTGGTTATGACTTTAAAGTGAAAGAGGTAATAGAAACCAAAAGAGAGGATTGTTAATAATAGCTTAGCCACCAAGTGATAGACCTGTGCGTATCTATTGTGATGGAATATACGATTTATTTCATTTTGGACATGCAAAAGCACTAGAACAAGCCAAGAAATCATTTCCTGACGTTTATTTGATGGTTGGTGGTAAGTAGGCATGAAGATCATCTAATGTATTCATCCCATCCTCCTAGTCTGTAATGATCAAGAGACAAATAGGCGTAAAGGTAAAACGGGTGATGAACGAACAAGAAAGATATCAATCTGTCGCACACTGCAAATGGGTTGATCAGGTCATCCCTGACGCACCATGGACAGTGACGCAAGAATTCATTGATAAACACCAAATAGATTATGTGGCTCATGATGCAGAACCTTATCAATCTACAGAGTCGGGAGATGTCTATGCCTTTGCAAAAGCACAGGGTAGATTCTTGCCTACTCAACGTACAGATGGTATCTCGACCTCTGATCTGATCACTCGTATCATACGTGATTATGATGCTTATCTTTGTAGAAACATCGAAAGAGGTGTCAGTGCAAAGGACTTGAACATCTCATTCTTGAAAGAAAGAGAAATCAAGACAATGAAGCACATTGACAATTTGAAAAGTCAGCTAATAACGATCCTATTAGAACACTTGGCTACTTTGGAGGATTCAAGTCATGAATTCATCAGAAGTTTCGCTAGTAGATTTGGTGCAAAAGACATTGTCGTATGTATCTTTATCCTTCTTTGTTTCATACACTGACCCATTGAAATAGGAGAAATTCTTAAACAAACGTCGATTGGTATCTCATAAAAAAAGAACAAGAAGTGTTTGTTCAGATGAATCCTGACAATAAACTCATTATTTAAATCCTTCCAATTCTAATGGGATCCATCAACCACACCTCAAACACAACACGCTTGCCGTGATTGAAATATTTAGACATCTCATCTCTTTTTTTTTTTTTTTCTTTTTTACCCCGCATTTGTCAGTGATACAGACATCAACCTGAAACTGTTATTCTTTTCATTAAGAATGAGACCTAAAAGAATATCAATCATAGGAGATGTACTAAGAGTAAATTGGTTGATATAAAAGAGAATGAAACCAACAAAAGCAACACATTCACTATTTTTTTTTTTTTTTTTTTTTTTTTTTTTAAAAAAAAAGAACCGTAAACACGATCCGGTCTGTGTGCAAAATCAGCTAAAGATCGATGCCATTCATTTTCAAGTTTATTCACTCGTTCAATTACAAGCATGAACCTGGACAAATAAATGGGTTGTTGATAAACCAAGAGTCGACATATACAAAGACGAGAATTGAGTAAAAGTATTTATTGTAGTGCAGAAGGGAGGAGTGATCCTCTTTTTAAATTGTGATTTTCTTTTTGAATAACTTTGTTCAGATGATGAATGGGAAATGGAGAACCATTTATCAAGCCCTTCATTTTTCTTTCTTTCTTTTGCTTTATTACTGTTCTCTGTGTACTTCATTATCACTGACAAACATGCGATTGTTGTCAATGGCTTTATTAAATTCATGCCATAAATGTGAAGATTCATATACTTGTTTTCCAAGAGAATGAACAGTCTGTAAATTACGATCCATGTCTTCAAACTGTGATTGAAGATCTTCTAAACCTTTTGCTGCATCTTTTAATAATTTTGTAAATTGTTGTTCAAATTCTGAATCATTTTCCATTTTTTTTTTCTTCAAAAAACAAAAAAAGTATGATTTGAACCCAGTTTTTTTTTTTAAAAGTGTTTAATATTATTGTTGTTCTTTACGCGTTTTATTATTATTATTAATATGATTAGTTAATGATATATGGTGCAGTTTTCTATTCAAATGTTGGCTAATTTATACAAGACAGATCAATACAACATACCTTGGTTGAAGACAGTGACGAAGTGTAAATGAAATGCCTAGTAGCAAAATAATGCTTCCAATTGTCAGATAAGCAATTCCTAAATAAGGATTCTTTCCTCCAAAGGGTGATGTGGTTGATATCACCAACCACTTTGTACCATCATAAACAGTTGTATCAAAGTCTATTGCAATACACACACATTAGCTTATAAATCCATCATTCATACATCCTAGTTACTCATGTCAATACTAATTCTCCATCTATCAACACCCAAGTTCTCATCATCATTTCTAGCCCATATCTTTCTAAAATCAGGCAAGGCAGCCACATGCATCCAAACTATCAATCTTTCCATCGTTGAAAGATCAGGTGGTGGATAGTCTTGAGTATAACTACCATTGGGATATCGAGTAGCCCAATTCATGGGTGGTGCAATCGATGACAGTTGATAACTCGTAGCCTTGTATTTTTCTCTGTCAGTCGGCCAAGCTAAATTGTTTCTGTCAAACGTATAAGATTTTGATGCGGTCGTAACAGACAAAAGATCACTCGCAGTATCTATTTATCATATCAATCTCTCTCCAATCAACAAGTACTTTATCTTTTACCATTAAACATTGAATTCGCTATGAGTCCACAAGGATAATAAATCAGGTTGTTTGCATCAGTGACCAGTGGATCACAATTGGATTGTAAAGCAGATGAATCAACTGCTTGTCCAGCCAATTGATTAGCGTCGTAATTTTTAATATATTGTCTTCTGTTTTGATAAAAGTTGGTTAATCTATAATACATAAATACAGGTCCCTGCATTGTCTCAGGTACAGTAAAATCAATCACACATCGTTTGATTGTCAAATTATTTGGATTTTGCCAACTGGGGTCTAAAAATTGTGTCGTGTTTTCATAATAAAATGTAGGTGGTTCTGGTGCACTATTGTTACTGAATCTTGATCTATAACGAGTAGAATCCAAGTAGATGGGTGTCGTATACTTTTCACAGGTTGTATAATCAATCATAATCTCATAAACCTATTCACAATAAGCTTCTTTTCTTTATTTCCATCTCTTTCTACCTTTCCACTCGACCAAAACAATAGTCCTCCGATAAGTACGAACAATGCTCCTATAGTAAATGAAGTAGGTAAAACCACTCGAGGTGTCAACACAGGTTGCCAAGCAGGTAACCGTTGCTGTCTAAAAGGACCATCTTTTATAATAAATGTTGACATTAAACAGGCATTCTATACTTTTATTCACTTTACCGATTGGTTTCCGAGATTTCTTGGTTAGTGACATTAAAAAAAAAAATAATACAATGATGAAATAAACAAAAATAGAAACTGAGCCCCACTTTTGTTTTATACAAAATCTCAAAATGTATTTTCCATATTTATTAAAAAATAAAGATCTTCTTCAACATCGCTTGACCAATAACCTTCTTCACTTTCATCATCACTTCTTGATCTCTTCTTTCCTTGTTGACTATCGTTACTGGTATTTACTTCAGTCAATGGATGAGTAGGTTCGGTAGATTCCACAGGATGATCATTTGTTGTACTGGATGGGTTGACTGAGTCAGTATGTTTGTCAGAGTGTTGTATCAGCTCCATTTTGATCACAACGGACTCTTCTGTTGAAGGCTCAACCCAGTCATCGTCCAACATGTTCCTTTCATATTCTTCAGTCACAGCCGACGATCTTAATCCTTCCAAGGTGGATTTCATCTCATTCTTTATTTCTGCTTCTCTTTCTGATTTCAATATCTGTGTTTCATTTTCATCAGGGTCTGTTATTCCTTCTTCCTATATACAAACTATGAATACAGCCAACATAAAAGAAGAAACACACCTTAATACAAAAGTGCACTGGGGTACTTTGACTACTTTCTGTTGATTTAAATAGAAATCCAAATCGAAATTGACGTTTACGATACAAATATAATCTATTAGTACACCAGTGCCCCCATGAAGCACCTAACGAAGGTGTCCATCTACCATCAATACCATTGACTGTAACATGATTTGTAACCACTACCTATTATTGACCATTCAGCAAGTTTTCTAAGCAATCCACAGTACTTACGGCTAATTTATATTTGTTTGCTATCTGAACCAACGTATGAGCCAAATAGTTCACAAAATGTGTTCGCTTTTTTGAATCCAAAGTATTAAGTCTAAAATGATATGCAATTGAATCAATCACAATCAACCTGACCTTTGGGTATTCTTTTAAAACAGTCGGTAGTTGTCGAATGAATGCTATTAGTTCGATATGATCCAATATTCTAAATAAATGAACTCCTTTTGAAATAGATTCAATATCATACATTTTAGCCATCTCGATCAAACGTGAAGGTAAAAAGGATCCTTCAGTGTCCACATAAATGCATTCTCCATTCATGCCTCCTTTTTCAATCGGTAATTGTGTATTGACTGCCAATTGCATACTACACACTCAATATATCAGCCTATTATGCATCCAACTGATTGGGTCGTTTACCAGACTTGAGTTTTCCCACATCCTGATTCACCACATATTTCAGTAATTCTATAAGCTGGTATTCCCACATCTAATAATTTATCAAGATTTTTCGATGATAAGCTGATCCCTTGTTCTTCTGCTTGTGCAATCCTTTCAGCCAAAGACTGCTTATCCAGTTTGGCATCTATTTCTCTATTATTATCGTGTCAATATCCTTTCTTTTCTTAATTACCTTTGCTGGTAGTCGTGATAATTGTTGCTACTTCTTCTTTTGTTAATTGTAAATCTAGATTTGCATACAATCAACTTCATTTTTACAAAAACTTTATATAAAAAAAAACCTTTTGAGAGTTGAATAAGATTAGTTTCCTTTAATTCTTGTATTGTTTCATATCCAGCATTTTCTAATTTTTGTCTTAAAGAACTAGAAGAAATAAAGTTGTCAAGTGCCATTTTATACAATGTAAATAAGAAAAAAAAAAAAAAAAAAAAAAAAAAAGAAATAGAAAGACTGATATTAAAAAAATTATAAAGAATGCACTTTTTTTTTTTATTTTTTTACATACTTTTGTGAATCATTATTATACACAATTATTTACGATTACCAGATCTCTTCTTTGCCTTTTGTTGTTTATTCAAACCAAGGTGTTGTTCAGGAATCCAAGTTTCATCTAAAACCATTTCACCCTTTTCGTCACGATGAGTAGGACGCTCAGTCGATATTTCAGCCTTCTTTATCTACTTTACCTATTAGTTTCCTGCTTTCCTGATTGTTGTCGTTTTTACCTTTTTGGCTCTCTTAACATCACCAAAGAAAGCTTCACGAATAACATAAGCAACACCAGCAGCACCAGCCAAGAGAACAGCGTACAAAAAGAGACTATGATCCATTCATAAGCATTTCTTTCTTTTCTCTTTTAAAAACTTACAGTTGAATGTCAAACCAAGAACCTTCAGGATCAGTCACGGTGATAGTACCATTATAGCCAACAACACGAGTGATAGATTCCTTTATAACAATAATTAATTCTCTTTCTCCATCTAATAAGAAAAATGATATTTACCCCAGATAATAAGTCAACATAAACAATTAAACCATGGTCTCCAGGAAGATATTCAGAATAAAAGTGGTAAGGGATTTGAAGAGAAGATTCAGCAGTGAGAGGGCTACCATAACGTGTGGCAGTGAGCTAGATATAAAATTAGTATCCTGTTTACCCCATCTCGTATAAATAAACTTACGTTACGAACAACACTTGAGAAATCATCTGCCTTTGTAATTTGGCCAGAAATAGCAAAAACAGTATAAGATGTCTTGTCCTTGTTATTGATGTCCAAAAGAACCTTATTACGTTGACCATTCACAATCACTTTATACTCCTTTTAGTCTATTACTGTCTGCTACCAAAATTAATCTTACTTACTGCCAAACGGGTTATCTGGGAACTCTGCAGTAATCTCGACTTGAGCGGGCACTGCTGCCTGTTGTGCAAACACTAGGTCGTGTTATTCCATATAATTTATAGACAGACTTTATGTATACATACCAGAGTGAAAGAAGTATAATAAACCAAAGATGAGTAAAGTAGAGTATTTTGTCATCATCTTTTTTAAATGTAAAAGAAGAAGAAAAAAAAAAGACAAGGAAAAAGTGGAAAGGGATGATTGGATGAAATTTATCTTTTATATTCTGACTTTTTTCCTTTTAAAGAATTCGTGCTCTGAAGGATCATTGGCATAAGATGCTTAAAAACACCAGTCGGTATCAAGCTTTTGAAAGGTTTAGAAGCATTGAAGACGAGTATTAGTTATTGTTGAATGTACGTAAAAATGTCTGGGACTTGTAATTCATATCAAAGTTGGGCAAAGTTTCATTATTTCATGGATCTTGTTGCATTCATGTTATTTTGATGATTGTAACAATGACGTGTATTTCATTATATGTGATACACTCTTAATTGTATTATCAAAATGGAAAAACAAAACAAAACATGTACTCTATAAATGTTGACAAAATAGTTGTAGTTCATTATTTCCTTTCATCGGCTTCTGTACTAAATACTGAAAAACACAAGAGTAATACAATGTTTAATTTTCTACTGCTGAAATAAAATCGTCGGAACTACGGTACACGGTAAAGAAAATCATCAAAGCCCAGAGATCAGCAAACAAGATGCAAAGCGTTTGCTATATCGCGAGGAAACAAGACTGGTACAAACTAATCCGATTATTTTCTCAAGATGCTTTGATGATAGACTGTGTGAAAAAAGACTTGAAAGCCTGCACAAGACCTCTTTTAAATCTTACACTTGAAATCATTTCTTCCATACAGATGACCTGGCTGGGAGAATGCACCGAGATTTAAAACAGAAAAAGCATGCTCCTGTATTGGTGCAGTCATTAGTTATAAAAAGAGACTGTGATGTTATAATCTATCATACATCAAGAACACGCAACAAAGACATACGGCCCGGTCTACCTAAACGACAGACAGACAAGGTTCAATGGTCACTGTGAGAAAAAATAAGATGCAGTCAACCGCCGCTTCAATAAACGTTCTTTCCGATGGATCGAGCATGGATGAAAGTGACAAGTTATCATACAAAACGCGTTTGCAAATAAAAAATGCCCGGCTTTTTATTTTGCAAGTCTAAAACGGTCTGAATCTCAAGGGGGAATACTGAATTCTGAAGCAGCAAATTGTATTAAGGGTTCTTCGAGATGATTTTTTATAGCTTCTCCTTTAGCTTTTAATATTCCTACATCTTCCATAGCTTGATGATTTCCAACAAGGCATAGTATCATTGATCCAACGTTTGTCACATATAATATTCCTTCCTATGCTTGACATGAATAAAGGATGCTGTATTCAGTACTTTTATTATTACCTCACAATGTAAAACTTGATATTTTAGTTCTGTGTATTTGTTCTTCTTTTTATAAGTATTCCAAATATTAGCTGATATGGCTGCATACGTCGTAGCTTCTTTGTCTGTATCTGCTGCAAATGATACAAGTGATCCTTCACTTGTCATTATCCTACACCACTTTAAATATAAGTTTTTGTCTCTCTTTCTTTTCCCCTTTTTCAGTATATTACATTGCTGCTTTCACTCCATTATTAAGAGTTTGTCTTAATGCTTGTGAAATCACTTTAGGTTTCAACATGTCTTTAAGCAAAAAAAAAAAAAAGAAAAAAAAAAAGCAACCAACCTTGTTTCATGCTCCGTATATATGCACGTGATTACATCCAGCAAAACTCATTTTATTGTGTTTTCTTATAAAGTGTTGTTGGAAGCATTTTATTTTAGGTTTTTAATAGTGATTATTTGGGCTATGATTACTGGATCAATAGACGAAAAGCAAAATTACAAAAAGTTAATAAAGTTGCTATGACAAAATATGGAAGCCTAGGATAGTCGGCCTTAATAACTCTGCTGTTTCATAATTGTCAATAGATGATAAAAAGATGAAATGCATACATTGATCTTTCATTCATTGATATTTTAATTGCTATTAACAATCATCAATGAATTGCAGACAATTCAGAGAGTAGGATTTAAACCTTTTGATCTTTGCTACTGATCCGAAGGTCAACACGAATGTCAGTTTTCATTAAAGTCTAAGTGAAAGAAAAACAAATAGCTATATTTGTTTTAAATGATATCTCAATTATTGTAGAGGCAAAAAGTGAGACTACATTCATCTGAGTATAAACCAGCTCAGAAAAGAGGATAGATCGTCTAGCCTAAAATAAAGATAATGGGCCTGCATACCGTTTGACTAGTCTCAAGATTACTGCCCATGATGAAAAAGTTCCAATCAAACAGAAAACAGTCCGTACAATAAAATACATGTTTGGATCTCATTTGGACACACTGGTTACCAGCAGAAAGCTACAATCAAGTTACAAACTGTTGGTTTTCAATATTTGGATAAGTGTGTATTTGCTAATGATGAGCCATGTATACTATTGATTGTTGTTAAGGGAAGTTTGGATCGTATATATATTTTTTTTCTATATTTATATATTGATCTTGGAACAACAACAGGTGTCAGTAACCAGAGAGAGAAAGGAAAATAAGGGAACAAGAAGAGACCAAAAAATCATTTTCGTAAATCTCAGCTGAATGGCAGAGCAGTTGCTCAAAAGCTTCCTTCACAGCTGCCGAAAGGTGTCTTCATGGAAGCAGTTATACCTTGGGTTAACAAAGAACAACTAATCATTGATCTTTTATTCCGGGAAAGTTGACTAAGTCATAAGTTTACAAAAGTATATTTGAATACTACCTCTCTCAAGAGAAAATATGTTCTAAAGGAAAAGAAGACTTTTTTCGTGTTTGCTTTCAATTTAAAGTAATAGGTGGAGTCATTATTTTTCACAAGGGATTTGATGAATACATGTTTAAAGACGCCCAAGATAAAAGATAGGGTATTAATAAAGAAAAGCAAATGGTTTGTATCGTTTGTGAAAGCACAATTGGTCAAGATCCAGATTGCAAAGATTTTCTGAAAAGTTTGGTTAAAGAAAATGAAAGGGATGCAGAGACCAAAGAAGGTGCTGATGATGAAATAAATTTAATTGAGAAACTGAATAAAAAATCACTATAGGTACACGTACACGAGGAAATATAAAACATAGCATGAGATTATGGAAAGAAGCATAATACTGGCTATACCATGATATGATTAAGCAGTAGATGGAATTTTTTTCTTTCGTAGACAAAGTTAACAACGAATATGAATTTAAAAAAGTGAATGTATAATCGCGAAATTACTTTTTGCTCTAGTTTTTAATGTTGTTGAGCTAATAGTACCTTTTTTAGATGTATTAAAAGCTCTTTTACATATAATGGGAATTGTAGAAGCTCATCACTTTTATAGACTATAAAAGCACAATTCAAATTCAAAAGTCTATAACATCACACAGACGGCGCATATGCCTCCCTTTTTACAGAAAAAAAGGCCGTGTTACAGAGTATACATTTACTATTGATGGAGGGAGAAGCCAGTATGTTTATTTCAGAGTTGCTGTTATACTATTAATTAAAAAATGACAGCATCATATGAAATAAATACTTTTCCTACGTAACTTTGTCTTTCAGGTGACATTGCACCGCATACGATAACCCCAATAAGACAAGCACAATTACAATTGATTTTTTGGTAAAATAGCTTGTCTGCCTTATTCATATATACTTGCGTTTCATTCGGCAGTCGTTCTAAATCAATGCATACACTATATGCTTCCCATGCAGTCGGGTTCTCTACTTCTAAAACATATGCACTATTTGTGCTCAGTAGAAGCACACAATTCAAAGAGAAGTCATCCACATGCTTTAAACCGCTTGTATCTCCTGTCAACAAGATGCGTCTGCAGTTCTGGCAAAACATGGGCTTTCTTGGTTTGGTTTCAGCAATCGTTGAAACGAAAGCGGATGCTTGGTTTTCTAATTCTTCACAATCCAAATCGTCATCTATATCTTTGAATACAGCATCTAGGCCATCAAGAAGGGTATCATAAGTAGTTTGATTTTGTAGCGTCATCGAAGTTTGTGGGATCTTCTTTATTTGAGTAAAGCCAACATGCGATATGGTAGGAGAAAGCCCAAGCCTCCTTTCAATTTGTGTAGCAAGAGAAATTGCAGTATTCTCTTGATCAGGCTCTCTTATATCGCCATCAAGCATAGTGAAATCGCTTTTCGTAGTGGAAGCTTCTACTTGCTGAGTATCTTCCTTTGTATTGGTACAATCGCATGAAGTAAAACAGTAATCAGACATATCTTCATTTTTGATGGCTGAAACGTCAATAGTAGCTTGTTGAGTGATTGTCTGGTTATTGGTAGGCATATCGCTGTTTGGAATAATGGATTGCTGTTCGATGCTTAAGCGATGATCCACAAACTCTTTCAGACTTGATATACCTTCATTAAAGCTCTCATGAATGTGTACTCGATTTCTTATCCATTTCGATAAGCCTTTTATATGTTCTGATTCTTGAAACCTGTCCTCTAATAATATAATTGCTCCCCAATCCTACACATTGAAAGAGAAACGAAAAGTTGTGAAAAAGTGACACTAGCTACAAAAAAGAAGAAACTTTACATTCTTATGCCTTATACATCTACCTAAGGCTTGATTCATTGCTACATTAATTTTGAAAAGTTAAGAATACAGGCATATAAAGGTCTAGGAAAAGTACTTATTTACCTCTATAGGCCTGAGTAGCATACCAATCACGACCGTTCATCACACCGCCATGATGTTGAGTTCTTTGTTTCAAGTCATTGTACTCTTTTTTCAATGATACCTCTATATCTTTTCTAAGATGAATTTTTATTGTCAGTCCTTTTTTCTTATTATATGTAAATGAAATATATATACAAGCCAGGATAAGGTAGTCCCAAAGCAATAACAGCTCGACAATACGCGTCTGAAAAGTCCACGCCTTCACTGACTTTTCCTCGGTAGACCTATCAAATTTGCATATTTAAATTAAGGATTACAGAGAGAAGCACTCTTACAGCAAAAAAGATGGCACCGTCTTTTTCATCATCTGAACAATCTACGAGCTCATCAATCTGATCATAAAATGCATTGATTACTCTTTCAAATTTCTTTTTATCCGAACCTCTAGGTTCTATTCCAATTTTTCAATTAGTTAAAAACATGCACTTTACATGTTGATATACATATATTTACCAAGAAAAACAAACTTTTTACGCTTGATATGCTCTAAAGTACCAGTCAGCTATAAAAAAGGGTTACATTAGTTGCTCTATCTAAAAGTTTTTTTTTCTTTTTTACTGTCCATCTTTGCATTAGTTTGTCTAAAGCATTATAGGAAGGAAGAAAGCACAAAATACCAAAGGGAACAGTTTCAACTATTTGAGAGATAGCTACAGCGAAAAATAGATATAAATCATGTATATAGTCTCTAGTAGAAACACTTTAAATCCATACCTTCTCCAACATCATCTTGGTATCGAAAGCTTTCGATGTTTGAATAAACGCCTCTTAGATGCGCACCATTTGGGCTGTTTAAAAATGTTAGTCTAAATCTGTGCTCAGAATAAATGATGTATATACCCCATAGGCATACAAGACACCCAAACCTGAGATGGATCAACAACATGATTTGCTTCAAGCTTTCCATGGCTATTTATAGTAAAACTAATTATTACTCATCCGCAAAAGTGTTACTTTTCTTATCCATACAAATCTGTTTCCAATTCTGAAGCAAATGTTTCCATCTAGAAATACTTGTAAAATTCTTTATACAGCTCCTTTTTTAAGTTATGCAACTTACAGGGGATAAAGTTCCACTAGTAAGAATAACGGACCTTGTCTCTGCACACATGTCTTGAAAAATAATGCCTGGATTCAAACACCTTCAATAAAAGATATAGATGTAAATATATAATTATTTTCTTGTAGATCATTAGAGTTTGCTTTTTTATACCAGAAACTTATTTTGTAGGACCACAAAGAGTCCTGTGTGGATTTTGCACTCTTTTTGCTATGAGCGACGTTCAGCTCATTTCCTTTTTCTTTTCTCTTCATAAGTGCCATTCTATAATCCTGGACATAATCACGATCTTTACGAAAGAGAAAGCCAAAGACCATGAAAATACCTTGCACGATAGACAGCGAATTATTGGATAAACACTCCTGTCTGTGAACACGGACTTCAGGTTGACTGCCTTCCAATTCGTCATCAATCATTATATTTTCGCTTTCTCTTCTAACTGATTCTGCATGCTGAGAGACAGTTTTGTAAGCAGGAATAAATTCAGCTTCATATACATGTGCTGTAATATTTAATCCTTTTAGTTTATCAATAATCTTTCGTCCTGACCAGCTGCAACAAGCAAAAAATAGGTTAGATAAAATGGTAGAGTCAAAAGTATGAAAAAGGAAACTTACATGTTGATATGTCTTTCATATTCTTCAATGTCGTATTTATTGCCGGGTGAATTGATCCATTCCCATATGCCATCAAATAGCTATTTAATAAAAATAAATATTACGATAAACGCCTAATTCATAATAAACTTACATGTTCCAATACTCGATGGGCATCTGGCTCAAATCCACCTTTGATAATCTGAGTCAATTCAATCTTTAATATACTAAGTGATTTATCATCTAACTCAAAGGAACCGGCAGATCGAGCAGCGTCCTCCATGTTATGAGCTACAAAATAAGAAATTCAGAAATAAACAATAAAACATTAACAGTAAATATCCAAAGAACTATACTACCTTCATCCAAGATGATAATACTATCCTTTAGGTTAATGTCCAATAGTTTTCTAATTACTGTGTATATTTGTATATGAATCGTTATAGAAATCAACTTGATACAAAAAATAATGATTCCTTACCTGGATTAAGAATATAATTATACGGACAAAAAACGATTGCTGCACTTTCATATAATTTTCTTGCTGCATAGTATGGGCATCCTAGTATATAAGCAAGTTTAATTTGCAATTTATATAGAATTTTGTATATCCTTTCTCCCTTCTGTTCTTAAAACCTTTTACTTTTTTTCCAAGAGAAATCATATCTTCGATATCCCAAACACGATGCGTTGTCCTGAGACTAGAATGATATAGTAATTTTCTTGTGTTTTTCGCATAAATACAATCGTGTTTATCCAAAAGAGCTACACTACACGTCAAATCCATGTAAAAATCATAATTATTATTGCTATTTTTTTTTAAATACCATTCTTCACTTTTATTTAAAGATTTGGATACTTTTGAATGGACTAGATCGTACAAAGAAGATGAACTCATGTCTTTCAAAGCTTTTATAGTTATTTTCTACTTACTACACAGTTGATCGCGACTTCCAAGGACCGTGATGCCTTAAGGAAAAGAAGATTAAATCAGGGCTTAACGTAATAAACTCATCGTACTCACGAGGACTATACTGGGTGTTTCTTTTTAATTCAGAGACAAGCTGCGACAGTTGTTTATGGCTACCGAACTCAACAGTTAGACTATACACGTTGCTCATAAATAAATTATTTTCGCATACGTTCTACTGCCAACGAAAATACGAGGAAGTTTTTGAAACTGGTTGCCATTCTCTTTTGAATTTTGAACATTATCAAGCAAAGTTTCATAGGTATTTGCTTCTGCTATTTTGGTAAACTTGTCTGACTGAAAATCATCAAAGGCTAATTTATCACATCTAAACTTTTTTGTCCAGTCAGAAGGCCCAGCCTCTATTCTTATTCTCTTTCCTGAAGGTGTCTCTAACAATTCTTCTTTACATTTTGTAGCCTTTGTTTGCTCATGTTCTCTCCAGGCTATCTTACAGTTTTAATGTTCTCCTCTTTTTGTTACTAATACTATCTTATACCTAGTGCTGCACAAAGCAAAGCAAGCGATTTACCAGACCCTTATGTTTTTTAAATTTGTTTATTTTTATCTTTATTTTTTTTTACTGTTACTTACCTGTTGGACTTTCTAATAGTGCATTTTGTGAGTTATTTAAAGCATGAATAATCTGTAGAAAATATTTATTTACAACCAGCTCTCTACCCCCTTTTTTTACTTTTGTTCAATTAGTACTTTACTTTTGACATCATTTGAAGTTGAGCGGGATCTATGCATAAAAGTAGAAATTAATTTTACGTGCTAATTGCATGAAAATGAAATTTGCTCAAGTGCTTTCAAATTTACTTACAAGGTTTTAAAGGGAAATCTATTCGAACGGATTCCATTATTAATGTATGTGTCTTGTTTTCCGTTTTTATTGCATTTGACGCGATTTGTGCTTCTGCCTTGAAAGTTTCAAAAAGCTCTAAATGAGTCTGGGCCTTTTTTTTGCTTTTTTCTTTTTTTTTGAATGCACTTGGTAATTTTCTTCGTTCTGTCATGTGTTTTATAAGAAAAAGGAGTTAGAAAGAGCATTTTATGCTATCATATTCAGGAGTCGCGGGGCCTCAATTCTTGCAATAAAAAGCTTGCTCACTTGATAAAATATATTTTTAAAGTTATATCATTTATATAGCAAGATATTTACTATCCGATATAAAATATATTCACATCCTCTTCTCCTTTCCTTTGTCAATATAGCAAAAAAAAAAAAAAAAAAAGAGGAGGGGTCCTTTGTTAGTTTTCATTTCCAGCCATTAAAGTCTGAGTGTAACGTTCTTTTTTCTATTCTTTTTTAATAAATTTCAAAAAAATGGCTATGATATACTCTTTATATATTATCAATAAAGCTGGTGGACTTGTTTATCAAAAAGATTTCTCTAATCAGCTTGAAAAGTTATCGAGTAATGAATACCTCGTTTTGGCCGGTACCTTTCACGGGTAAAACACGAATAGAAAGCATCCAAAGAATAATGGTATCAACTAATACAGATTTATAAAAAAGTGTTCATGCAATTACTTCAAAGATTTCACCTATCCATAACTCATCTGGAATAGAAATGCTTGAAGCAGAGAATTTTAAGCTTTATTGTAACCAGACTCTAACTGGTAAGCTATCAAGAAAGAAAAAAAGAGGAGCAGTTTACCATAACTAAATCTTACTATGACAGGGACGAAATTTCTTTTAATAACTTCACCACAGCTTAATAATGTGGACACTTACATGAAAAGAATATATGATTTGTACAGTGATTTTGTCATGAAAAATCCTTTTCATACTCCTGAAATGCCAATTCGTTCAGACCAATTTGATCAGTCTTTATTAAAGTTTATCAACGCAACTGGAATAGCTTAATACAACATTCAAAGCACACACATACTGTCATTCAGAATTGTACAATAAAACATTCCTCCTTTTACAGACCAAATTCAAGACCATTTTTTTTTTTATTTTCTAAAGATCATCCTCAAACAGGTCTTTCAACTTCTTTTCTTCTTGACTCATATTTTCTTTACCATCTTTTTCACGGTTGTTATCTTTAAGCGCATCTTTCTTTGCCTTTTCAATCTTTTCATTACGCTCCTCCACCTCTCTCACTTTTCTTTCCCAGTCAGCTTTATCTGATACCCAAACACCCATTCGTCTATCTTCTTTATCATCCGCAGCCACTGGCATCACAGCCATGGTACCGTAATATTTGAGTAAAGCTGATAGCGTGTCTTGATTAACCTTGTATTTCTCTATCCAGCGTTGACGCGTTGATACAAGGTCAACCTCTCCGGGATTCAGTCGCTTTCGCTCTTCCAGTAAGGAATAAACGGCATCAATCGAAATGATACCTTCTGTTAATTCTTTTGAATCAGCTTTCTTTCTTTCATTGACAATACCAAGCATAGCATCTGACTATAAAGAACGAATGAATTTAAGAGATTTATTGTTTTAAAAAAGCACTTCTTTTTTACTGTTCTCATTTTTGTTATAGTAGGCGGGATTGCGACTTCTCCAATAGATCTTAAATGCTCATGTAAATGAGGGTCACGACCGTCTTCCTCAATGAATTCTGTTTTTAATTCTGCAAAAAGGTTAATCGAGATCTCACATGCATAAAGCAATTGGCCCTTATATACCTGAGGCTGCTTGAATTTGAGCTTTTAAGGTGGTCGGTGATTCAGTTGGTGCATTTTGTAAAGTCTCTGGTCGAGCTTTTGTCGGTAATCTTCTAGCAACTTTCGAGGTTTGTGATCCCATGTTAGATGTATGTTTTCTATGTCAAAAATGATTGTATTTTTTCTGGGGGTAAAGTTTCAGTCCTTTTGATTGGCTGGCTTTTAAAAACTAGTTACCATAGAAATTTTACGCTTTATTTGGCTGAGGCTCTAAAGGATTACACTGTTTGTAATAATACAGAACAAGTAATTTGTTAATTATTTATATTTGGTCCTTCAGATAACTTCATATCTTTATTCTATAAAAGATGGAGGCTCTTTTCTTTTATTAAAGCTTTTGCGTAACACCTACATTTCATTACAAATGGCTTAGACTATCATTTCTTATAAAATTCCTGCATTATCTTGAGCCCCTCCCTATCGCGTGAAAATTGATTTTCCGATAGCACTCACCCTCTCATGATTGGCAGTTCCTTTATAAAAATTTAAGAAACACTTGGGCTTTCTCTTTTCTTCTTTTTCCTGGACATAATTTATTCGCATCTCAACATGAACCCTGAATAGTAAAGTAAAAAAGGAAGTCTAAAAAATAAAGAATTACTAATAAAACATGTAGTGATTACTTGTTTAAGCTTTTGTTAATTGGTGACTCTGGTGTTGGAAAATCTTGTCTTTTACTTCGTTTTGCAGATGACACTTATACTGAAAGTTATATTTCCACTATTGGTGTCGATTTCGTAAGTTGATATTTCAAAGCAATAAATAAAATAAAATAAAAAACAGAGGAGAAATGATAACACACAAAGGCATAAATATATTAGAAAATCAGAACTATTGAATTGGAAGGAAAAACAGTGAAGCTTCAAATTGTAAGTAAACAAAACACTTGACAAATTTCTCAGAAAAACTCACTCGTCATCTCTTTACAGTGGGACACTGCAGGTCAAGAGCGTTTCCGTACGATTACTTCATCTTATTATCGAGGAGCACATGGTATCATTGTTGTATACGATGTTACGGACGACGATTCCTTTCAACACGTAAAGCAATGGTTACAAGAAATTGATAGATATGCGGCAGAAGGAGTAAACAAATTACTTGTTGGTAATAAGAGTGACTTGACTGATAAAAAAGTCGTCAGCACAGAGCAAGCAAATGAACTTGCAGAATCTATCAAGATACCCCTTTTGGAAACATCTGCCAAGGATGCTACCAATGTAGAACAAGCTTTCTTGACAATGGCTAAACAGATCAAGGACCGCATGGGTAGTACTATGCAGCAAACCCAAGCAAAGTCTACTGTTAAAGTAGGTCAAGGTGCCTCCCTTGAACCCAAGCAAGCAGGTGGTTGTTGTTAAAAAGGGATGTTTCAATAAATAAACTTTTAAACTGTCTTCATGGCGGGAATTCAGAAAAAAAAAAATTCTGCGAAGGGAGTATATTGAAACATGCTTGTCCAAATCAATATTTTTTTTAAAAAAAAAATACAATTCTTTCTATGTCCTTTTATATATTTCTTTTTTTCCTTTTTTCGATTTCTTTTTCTTAAGCATGGAAAGTAAGATCAAATGCATGATACACTTGATCACTCATTTATTCTTTTAGATTCTCATGAAAAATTGCCTGACAGTCCAGTGGAAGAAAAGAAAGCGGAGGCATCTACATCCTTTATAGGAAAACTGCGTGCACGCAATCCACGCTTTATTCTATATGCCTCAGTAGCCATTCTTACTATTATAGCCATTGTCTTGATCCCAATCGTCTTGGTCGGGGTGACTTCCAGAGCAGCAAGAAGACCCAAACCTGTGGGCGACGAAGATCATCGAATTACGACTCCCGGGAGCCCAGGCTATAAAGATCCATTTGATGATTCGGCTCGCAGCAACCCTTACTCACCTCCCTTGAACCAACCTTTTAGTTATAACGATCAACACCGTATTCGTGGAATCAACATTGGTGGATGGCTTGTACTCGAACCCTATATTACACCTAAGATGTTTGAACAAAAGATAGGATCAGATGAATCCTTGATCCTCGATGAGTGGACTCTCTGTGAGAGATTAGGCCCCGATGAAGCCAAACGTCAACTCAAGGAGCATTATGAGACATTTATTACAGAAGCAGACTTTAAGAAAATTGCCGAGATGGGATTCAATCACGTTCGAATTCCAACTGGACATTGGGCACTTCAGGTTTTTCCTGGAGAACCCTTTGTGCCCCACGTTTCTTGGCAGTACTTGCTTAGGGGTATTCAGTGGGCTCGCAAGTATGGACTTCGCGTGATGGTTGAGTTGCATACAGCGCCTGGCTCACAAAATGGCTGGAATCATTCTGGAAGGGCAGGGACGGTTGGGTTCTTGAATGGTACGGATGGCGATTTGAATGCTGAAAGGACGACACAGTTAGTGACTGAGTTAGTTCGGTTTTTTAACAAGCCTGAATGGGCTCACGTCGTTCCTGTTTTTGGTGTATTAAATGAGCCAGCGACAATGAATATCCCAGAAGAAAAAGTACAACAATGGTATCAAACTAGCTATGATGCCATTCGAAAAGCACTGGGGCAGGGCAAAGGACCCTTTTTGACTTTTCATGATGGCTTTATACCTTTACATCGTTGGCGTGGATTCTTTGGGAAAACTTTTGAAAGAGTTGTTTTAGGTAAACCCGCTCATGTTTTTATTTCTCTTTCTCTTTTTCTTTTTCTTTTTCTTTTTTTTTTTTTTTTTTTTTTTTTTTTTTGCAAAGACTGTTTATTTATACTCATGTAAATAGAGACACACCTTTACATGATTTTTGATAATGACCTGGTGTCAATGCCTAGACATGTTCAAGCAGATTTTCCCTGCAAAGTTTGGAAAAAGGATTTAAATGAGTCAAGTACGTTAACAGTACCCACAATGGTTGGCGAATTTTCTGTAGCTACAAATGACTGTGGCAAATACTTAAACGGTGTAGGGCTAGGAGCAAGATATGATGGTACATTGGAGGACATTGTCACTCAGCCCGTGTGTCCTAATTGTTCTTGTCAAGGGATCGATAATTGGACTAATTTTTCTCCAGAATACAAAAGGTTTTTATTGGAGTTTATGGAGAAGCAGATGGATGCATATGAAAGTGGTATTGGCTGGTTCTACTGGACTTATAAGACAGAGGATCATGTCAACCCACACTGGGATTATCTCTTGGCTTGGGAACAAGGTTATGCACCAAAAGATGTAAATGTTCGTCAGCATACTTGTACTGCTACCGTTACAAAATAAACAAATAGCATCATGTTCTTTTATTTACAAAACATTGCTTTTTTATTCTTCGTCCAAATAAATATGTTCTTGCAAAGGTTCACCTTCGTAAGTATCATTACTATCCTCTTCATAAATGTAACATTCCTTCCATTCCTTTGAACGTAATATGTAATCATGCCTTGGATCTAAATCCGAGTGTTTGATCTCTGACCCACTTGTCAACATTTGGATCTTTTGACTTTGAAGAGTTATGCTTTGTGCGTATACTAAAGCAGATTCAAAAATATCACCAGTTGAAACCAGTATTTTACCCGCAATAGCACGCAATACATGATTGTACCAAAATGACATGATTGGCATACATTGAATCAAACCTATCAATTATTTTAATACCAAATTCTTGTTCTATCCCTTTTTTAAAAAAAATTCTGTAAACCTTCTAATGTCAAACTATCTTCTTGTTTATATATCTTTAATAGTCCACTATTAGGTTCTGTTTCACGAAAATAAAGTGTGGTAATTGCAGGAACTCCGAGACTCATGAATTTAGGTAAAATGATGGGCGATAAATTATGAATCAAATGGACCACTGCTGTTTGGCTAAAGGTCATCTTTCAATACCCACATAGATACTTATATAATATATATCTCTTTACCCACTAAATACGATGTTCGTTATTGTTGGTTCTGTTCTATTCAAGTTTTGCCAAACATTGTAAATGCTAAAATAGAATAAACAAATCATTCATATTACTTTTTTCATATTTACTTTTGTATATTATCAACCCCTTTAGTTGTCATGCTGGACGAGATATATATAGTATCTTTAAAGAAATAATGATTTAATATTTGGTTTCTTTTTATTACGTTATAAGAAAACAAGTCTTGAATGACACCTAAAAATTGCTATTATTTATACATTCTTTATTTTTATCGTTAATATTTCTATACTTTTTATGAGGTTCGAAGATGTACTACTTTGTTGAGAGGCAGAGGTTGACATTATGATGTAAAAGGAAAGAAAAACACATAAATTAAAGAAAATGAAGTGCCTTATGGTCGACTGAACAGAGCATGTACTTCAACTCCGACCGTTAAAATCCTAAAAGGTTTAAACCTTGCATGAAAAACAAGGCACGACAGGTACAGGGTTGTAGTTTCAAATTTTTTTTCTTTTTTTCTTTTCGTTATTTTTAAAGAGAATGATTACTGATATTGCAACAGTACACGTTTGCATTTTATGGTAATAATAAGAAGGAAAAATTTATTTATTTATTTTGTTCAACTGAATGACAAAAAAGAATTTGCTGTCAAAATTAGTCTACAGGCAGCATTTTTACATTAATATCGCTAAGTTTTTTTTTTTTTTTTTTTTTTTTTTTGAAGCCAATAAGAAGTGGATGATTTCAAATTAGAGTGATAAGCCTAATCCTTTTTTATGAAAATTAATTACAGAAGCTTGTATGATTTTTTGAGAAAATTTATTATAAAAATCAAACCTTGTTTACCAGAAAGGGCCCATGAAAATTAATAAATAATGTATCTGGACATTAGATAAAAGACGGCATTTTTCTCAGCAAGATAAATAAACATTACATTGGATAAAGCTATTTTTGAATGGTAAAGAAGAATTTTTAGTGCCATATTTATCCATTTATAAACATCCTCAAATTTCTTTTATGAATGAAAATCTTAACGTTTATTAAAACGTACCAAAGAGTATAGGGATTAATAGTGATGTAAGTATATGAAACAGTGACTTGTAAAAATACAAAAGATATCAACAAGTAATTGTAAGCAGATAGGTTTGATAGTTCCTTCTGGATTTGATTGACGACAATCCTATCCAAGACAGGTGTCTGTTCAAAGAAGAATTGTTGTCAGTGGGGTTATCCATATGAATCGGATGACTGTAGCAAAAGAATCATAGATTGTAAACTTGTCATGATAGCGTAAGATGTAATGCTTGGATAATCCAAGTGTAGATAAATCCTGAAATATCGAGCTACAGTTAGGATCCTTAGAATTTGACAAGTATTTCTTGAAAACTGCGTTCCACAAGCCTTGCTTTTGAATACAAGTAAAGAGCATATACTGCTCTGTTTCCGGTAGCTTGCACAATTGGTAGTATCCGTCTTCTACGTTTGCTGGGATAACTCTGTGGAAGTTGGATCTAGTGGATGGTTTCTTATGAAGAAGTCTGTGCCATGCATTTCTTGGAATATGGTGCATAGTGTTACTTATAAAAGTTTTCCAATTGTTATGGCTTATATTTGTGAATTTGTGTTGAAACTGAAAATTGACGATTATTCATTACTGTTATATTGGTATCATCATGGCTTAACTGTTGAATGAATGGATCAAAGCTGGTACTTGATTCAATTGGATAGTCTTCACTGTCAAATTCAAGGTTCGTTTGGTTCAGCTGACAATACAGATGCAAAAAACGGCTTGAAGGCAAGATTTCCAATAAGAAGATCATCAAAAAATAAAAGATAGTGTTACATTAAAAAAAGCAGCAAACAAAGCCGTGTACACACTAAGGTCTTCTTGATATATGATGGTCCATGATGTGGAGTAATAAAAATTAAAAGAATCTGCAACATGCTCATTTTTTCACCTTAGTTATTATGATAGCTAAACAGGTATAGAAAAATATTTACAGAAAACATAATGCTGCTTGCTTCATTGCATATTCTAAATAATATGAAAGCAATGTAAATGATGATTTCACTATTAATATTTAATTGACACCAGAGAAGTCTTTTTATACATTTTACATAGAATCAACCACCTTTTTTTTTCACAGACTGATACAAAAATTGTGCAGAAAAATCATTTCCAGGTAAATATTGCAGCCGTATTGTACTATATTTTGACAATTGTATCCATTCATGTGCAATAATCGTACTACAAAATAAAGTCGCTCGTGTACAGCAATAAAAAGTTTTTCTTTTTTTTCTTTTTTATTCATACATTAAAATTATTTAAAAAAAAAATCTTCATCATAGTATATGTGTGTGATATAATATAAGTATTAATTTATTATGTAAACTATAAATAATGATTCAATCATTACTGATGATATTATCTTCTTCATTATCCTCTTCATCAAAAATGTTTAATTTTTTTGGAGAAAACATCTCCTCAGCTTTTCTCACTTTCGCCATATTTATTGACTTGATGGCATTATACAACACTGAATTGTAGATGTTGATCAACTCTTTTCTTTTCGTCAACATCTCTTGATTATTTAAACGTATGTTTTTTGTAAATGCATATCGTTGTTTGGTGAACTTCAGCAAATCAACAATTGCTTTGAGCTTAGCATTTTTAGGTGCATTGTTTCGTCCATTGCTGGTTTGCTGTAACAACTCATTTAGCCTCTTTATTTGCATTTTTCTTTCTGCATATATCTTCAGTAACAAAGATCCTGCTTCGTAATACACGTTGCTCGACTGTATGCACAATGGATTCGTTGGAAAGAAACCATTGTCATGATGATACTTGTTGTGGAATACCCAAAGGTTTACTGAATGTTCCTTGACATACTGATTGATGGTTCTGTTAGACCTAACAGAAGCAGTTTTGTTTGAATCTGGCTTGATAACAAAAATCTCTCTAGAAAAAGGATTTGCCACTGAATCAGTCAATGTCTCAGGAGGACCAGAAATACTTGAACCCAAGAAGGGATTTACTTTCATCGTGCAGCTTTTCAAGTCTCCCCAGAAACCACCAGTAGCCAACAATTCGACTTAACCAATTTTGATGGAAAACTCGAAGTACTCGAGTTTGAATCGGCTTTTGCGTCTTATGTAAGCAACTGGATTACTTTGATAAGCTATCTTTGATTGGTCAGCGAAATCATCGACCTTTGGGTTGTTATGGATAAAAACATTCAAGCTGGTGACCAGAAACCAATAGTTATCTGACATGCAAGTGAGGCTGTTGACGAATTTTTTACCATAGTGGGCAGCGATATTTTCAGCTTTTGCAGAGTTGAACATCCAGCCTTGACTCATTGACCCGAATGAGTACATATCATTTTTTATGACCTGGCAATCTTGCAAGTTGCAAATTTTCCACAAATGTAATGGATAGATGATATATGTGCTCATTTCTCTTTTCAAAGAGGCTACTTGTTACTTGTTCTCTTCAAACCCAGCCATTTCTGATGAATATTCTCTAATGTAACGATATTGTCCAAGGGTTATCTACACTTGGATTATCCAAGCATTACATCTTACGCTATCATGACAAGTTTACAATCTATGATTCTTTTGCTACAGTCATCCGATTCATATGGATAACCCCACTGACAACAATTCTTCTTTGAACAGACACCTGTCTTGGATAGGATTGTCGTCAATCAAATCCAGAAGGAACTATCAAACCTATCTGCTTACAATTACTTGTTGATATCTTTTGTATTTTTACAAGTCACTGTTTCATATACTTACATCACTATTAATCCCTATACTCTTTGGTACGTTTTAATAAACGTTAAGATTTTCATTCAAAAAAGAAAGAAAAAAAAGAAAGAAAAAAAATTACAGTGAAATAGAATTTGAGGTCTTTGTTAGAGAATTTTTTTCTGACCAATAGAGAAAATTTATAAGCAGTCGAATTATCATCAATCAAAATACACATTTTTTTTAGAGCAACGCATGTTTTCCTGAGAGCTTTTCCGAATCTGTGAGTTAGGAACAACATTGTCCTCCAAAGCTGCTTTGCTTAGAATTGGTGTCTGAAATTTATAATCAGTCTTGGCTTTTTGGTTTTGATGTTTTCTTGAAGATATAAATACTTTGATCATTCTTAAACATTCTACTATATTTTTTATAAACTTAACCTATTTATTTTTACTTGCCATGAGCGCCACAGTTAAGTTCTACCATCACCTCCCTTCTAGTGAATTTATTTGTGTTGATGGAGCAGCTATTGAGTCGTTGTAAATACAATGTGGAGACCGAGATCAGATGTGGGTCGGATCCAATGGAGAGATGTTCAATTCACGCTTACAAACGGCGTTCCGGATACGGTCTGGTTACATATTCGCCAGCCAAAAGAAACCAACACCAAGAGCATCCAACTAGGAGTGATCCAAGAAGAAGATCTATGTTTCGTCCGAAATTTATTTCGTTTTATGGAATTAACAAACCAGCACAGACAACATTTAGCAGAAGATCATACCTTATTTTTGGGGTATTTGGAGGTAGATTCAAAACCAACTACTTCTGTTCAACCAAGTACTGTCGGTAAATGGGTTCAATCAGCTATGGAAAAAGCTGGAGTAGACAGAAGATACAAAGCACATTCGTTGCGGTCAGCAACAAGTACAAAGGCAGTGATGCTGGGAGTCCCTATTGACCAGGTCAAGGATCATGCAAACTGGAGCTTAAATTCAAATACGTTTGAAAGGTTTTACTACAGACCTCCAAGAAGACGCCTCAGGAGTACGAGAATTCAACAATCAATTTTTTCGAATGCTGAAAACAGTACCACATTGGAAGACGAATCGGAGCCAACAAGGATTGAATTAGGTACGACATCCAATACAAACGTTGGCGAAGAAGAGTCTGAAAATGTGGTACATACCCGCCCATGGTACAGAAGATACTTCTAGTTTCGTTTTATTTGTCACATGTACTTTCCCACCCCTAAAGATAAATTTTTCGAAAAACTTGATAATATGCTTAGCTTGAAAGTTCTAGGGAAAAAGGGAAAAAGCATTTTTTTATTATAATAAAGGAAAATAAAGCGTAGCTCAGAGAGCTAGTACCACATTTTCAGACTCTTCTTCGCCAACGTTTGTATTGTCGTCCCTAAATCAATTTCAGTTGGCTCCACTCCGTCTCCTAATGTGATAGAGTTTTCAGCTTGAGAAAAAATTGAATGGGTAATTGCTGTACTTGAAAAGCTTTGATTTATTGGTTTGTAATAGAATCGTTCAAATGTATTTGAGTTGAGAATCCAACCAGCATATTCCTTTACTTCTTGAATAGGGTGTCCTTTTTCTACTGCCTTTGTACTTGAAGCTGATCTTATTGAATATGCTTTATATAGGTGGTATCTACTCCTGGTCTTTCCATGATAGATTCAACCCAACTTGACATCGTTGGGGGACGAATAGATACAACCTGTTCCGGTTTATCAATGTGTGCCAAGAATAAAGTATGATCAATCGGTAAATTGACTAGCAAATAGTTACTCTTCGAGATAAACAGGTATGAAGTGGATACCGGACATACACGAGTATCTTGTAGAAGACCAAGTCTTGTAGTCTTAACTTGATTTTCTTTTGGTTCTCTAAAATATATCTTGACACCTGTAGGAATTGAGTGGTTTGAATCTTTAAAATTAAAAATGATGGCTTGAAATTGTAGTCTTCCGGTATCTGATCTTGGTCTGGCCATGGTAGCTAGGCATAGTAATGCGACTGTCTTCAGATGTAAATCATATAGGGTCAAACTACTTGAGTCTGCCCAAGTTAATACTAGAAAATCTGTCATCTTATAAATGTCCCAGGTCTCTAGTTGTGGCGTTGAAGGTATTTTGATTTCTGATCTACGTTTTGTTGCAAAGAAGGCTTGAATAATAGACTGATTGGCCAGAGGGATATCCTCCAGATGAAGAACTCGAAATACAGTGTAATTTTTCTTCCTTTAATGGCTTGTAAGAGTTAACGATTTTGAAATAGAATAAAGTTGATAAAAAGAATAAAAAAATAAGACTTGAGTTAAAGTATTGATACTGGATTCGCTTGTTGTGAGTGACCACCAGATCGTGTTAAGTAGATTAAACTTGTTTGTAATAAAGTAATTTGATAAGAGGTTTGAAAGTGTTTACAATGAAGATAATTTGCTTCAAGGGACTTGTCTTGCTTGTGTTTTAAGAGTGTTATACCAAAAGATTCAGAGATAAAGATACTTGTCTTGATGGTTATTTATGTAAAAAGTATAACAAAGAGAAGTAAAGTTAAGAGAAGTGAAGTAAAATAAAAATAAAAACTTGTCTATTTTATAGACAAAGGGGAGATAAGGTTTCATTTTGATATAAGGTTTGTTTTTGATATAAGGTTTGATTTCGTTATAAGGTTTGATTTTGAAATAAGGTTTGTTTTTGAAATAAAGTTCAAAAAATGAATAAGGTTCAAAAGTAAATAAAGTCATAAACCGCAGCTTTTGTTGGCATTAGCATTGTAAGCTTCTTCGCTACAACAGACGCTATGGATGATCTTAAAGTATTAAGATGATTGCTGCTAAATTTGTTGTTGTTGACCAAGAAATGTAATACATTGGTGCTGTTGTAGGCTATTGGGTCTATTTGAGGATCTTATTGATAACACCATTGTTGCCAGTGCTTCAATCTATTGCCGTATGCTTTCTTTGTGCTCTTTCTTGTTGAATTGGCTATGTACTTAATACTAGCCTCATCTATTAAACCAGACTTGCGCCTTTTTTCGTTGATAATCTCCAAGCGGCTAGGGAAAAGTTCTTGCTGATCTTCATAATAATCGGATTGTTTAGATGTTTCATTTTCAAAATCATTGGAAACCAGAATTGACTGGGCCAGAATGGAGTCACTAGAACCGTCGGGCCGGTTTCCAAGGAGGATTCAAGTACATTCCTTTCTTCGGCTACCACAGTTGGAAAGCGTCCTGAGCTTCTGTCATTGGATCTGGGTGAAGACTCATATATCTCCTCAGTTGGTGGCTGTGCATCACAGCAAAGGCGTCGATTTGTAGCGGTCCCCATTGTTGTAAAATCTGTTGAAACATCTTTTTCCGAATTGCTCGTTCGTAAAGTGGCAGCTGTTGTCTTGATAGTCGGTCTGCATTGGTGCTCTTTATCCCCGATATATGTTGATAAATTACCTTCAAATTGTATTTGTTGCAGTTGTCCTGAACCATCACTGCTAATTCTTGTAATTGGGGTGAAGCTGTTCCTCCAAATCTTGTTGTGTATTTCAATGCTGTCGTGTTGTCGGTGAAAACCCTTATTGTTCGTATATTTCAGTACTTGCTCTGGCTTGAATTCTTGTGGTTTCTATGATCTTATATATGGTATGTACGAGCTGGTAGGCATCCATTTTCCAGTTCTTGAATTTAGGGATGAACTCTTTATCGATTTATTCAGCTGTAGTCCACCCGGCATGGTTGTAATGATGGACACTTCTTTTGTATTATTTAAAATTGACCTTAAGTTGAGTTGTAGATGTGCCGTCCAAGGCTTGCTTAATAGCCAAAGGGGGTTCACTCCCAATGGTTTGTAATTGTCTTTCAATTTCCCTTCTTTTCTCAATTTCTATGATGATTTCCTCGACTTCAGCTCAAGTGACAATTGTTTGTTGATTTGATTCTTCGTCTTGTACATTTGTGTGGTTGATATAACCAATAGTTTTCCCACAATGTGCGGCTTAGAAAGATATAGGGAAGAAAGGGAAACTTATTATTTATTACAAAAAGGAAAATAAAGCGTGGCTCAGAGAGCATCTATCACATTAGGAAACAAAGTGGAGCCAACTGAGATTGATTTAAGAACGACAAGCAATCAATGTCAGCTACTTTTTTTTTTTGAGATTGAAGTAAAGTTGGAAAGTGACGTTGATGTTACACTATATGTTTATATGAAATTTATTCATGTTTTCCTTTCTTTTTTTGTTATATATTTTTCTTTCTTTCTTTTTCTTGATTTTAATTTTATGGGAAACATAATATCTAATGAAAATGATGAGAGTACAAGGACATTGACCAAAGTTCCTAAATATCTGCAACCGAGCAAAGGAACATTAAAGAAACCAAACAGTAGATCAATGATACAATTAAATATACCCAAGAAAAATTGTCAATCATTAGTTCAAAAAGCCTCTGAATCCGATTTAAACTTTAGATGGAGTCAAGGTAAAAGACGCGTAAATATTGATGTAAGTTAAAAAAAGCATAGAATACACACATACTTTATTCTAAACAGTAGCGGAGATAACAGAATACGGGATATATTTTAAGCAATGATCAGATAGAGCAAGATAGACATAAATTTGAACTATACGTTCTTCGTTGGGCACTTGGAAGGTAGTACTATCACCAGAAAATCTTTCATTATGAAACTAATATATAGAATAGTCGTCATATTATTCCTCCAGCGATAAAACCAAAATTATTTGATGGTATTGAAGTACTTGACATCAAGTAAAATTATAGCTTTGTTTTTAATACAAATAGTAACATCCCCAAGTATAGTTGTGGACCTGGATTATGGGTAACACTATTATGCAGAATAACTGATAGAAATTCTTAATTGAAATATAGGACGGACATCCAATATTAGATATGGCACAAGATTTTGTGCATTCCTCATTTTACCTTGTTGACACTCACAGTCTGTTACCACAATATGCTTCAGTTGATACATCACCAGGAGAACAAAGATTAGATAACTTTACTTTTATAGCTCATAATACATTACAAGAAAAGTGTCTACCATTTGAATCAGACAAGTTTGATTTCATCCAGCAACGTTTAATGTCTTTTGTTTATAAACAACAAGATTGGCCAGTGATTTTGAAAGAGTTACAAAGGGTTACGAAACCTGGTGGATGCATTCAGCTTGTCGAAGTTGAAATTCCACCTCAAAATCTTGGGCCACAAGGTGAGCAATGGTTAGCACAAGGTAAAGAGAACAAGATGCATAAATTGCATGTTTAAACACTTCTACAAGTTGAAAAGGTCATGAAAGAAAAACGAGATATCGATGTTAGAGTGACCAGTCAATTGGATCAAATATTATCAGCTGCAGGTTTACTTGACATTCAAACTAAATTTGTTTCTGTTCCTATCGGTTCATGGGGATTAGACATTGGCAACTTGTGGAGGCAAAATTATGAGCTCTTTTTTGAATCTGCTCAACCCATTTTAGTAGAATTGATGGAGATGAGTCATAGTGAATATAAAAGGAAAGTGGATGCCATGATGGACGAGTTGAATGAATATAAACCGTTTAGTAACATCCATCTCGTTTGGGGTCGTGTGCCTGGTGATTCGTGAAACATGCGTGTAACTTACCATGTGGATCATTTCTTTTTTACTTAATAAAAGAACAGAAAAAGACAATAAAAAAACAAAAACACTCATTTTACATTAACTTTTTCATTTATATCCAAGAAATATTAGAGGGAAGGGTTCAAATGATGTTTTTTGTTGCCAAGCAACCCAATAAATAACCTAGAAACGTGAATCCGCATTAAACAATTAATTAACTATTGCATTTTACTTGTAATAGATTTTAGTCAGTATCTGAAAAGTCGAATGTGAAAAGTCGTTTGAAATAACACAATATTCGTGCTATCTAATATAGAAGCAATTCTATTATTTTATTATTTATTCTCTTTGAATGACAATAGAGGAAGCAGCCCCACCGCCATTGCAGACAGCAGCAGCACCATATTCACCTGACTTTAAGAGATGGGTCAAGGTAACAAGGATACGTGCACCAGAAGAACTAAAAGATGTTAGTGTCTTTATATAAAAAATAAAAAAAAAGTTCTTACCCAATAGCATGACCAAGAGCAACAGCACCACCTGAAACATTTACTTTACTGCTGTCAAGGCCCATGAGCTATAGAAAAAATGTTACATCACACAACGTCATCCGATTGATTGTCTTTACCTTTTCATTGACACGAGCGACAACACTGAAGGCTTCATTCAATTCAAACTTGCTGATGTCCTCTTTTTTCAAACCGGCCTTTTCAAGAGCAGCAGGAAGTGCCATTGAAGGAGCAATGGTGAAATCGATAGGGGCAGTAGCAGCATCAGCATAAGAAATGATACGGGCTAATGGTTTGACACCCAAGGATTCAGCCTTTGCACGAGACATCAACACAAGAGCAGAGGCTCCATCATTCAAAGTACTTGAATTGGCTGCTGTCACTGTACCGTCTTTTTTAAAAACAGGACGAAGCGACTTAATCTTGTCAAAGTTGACATTGGTGTATTCTTCATCTACTTTAATCACCGTTTCTCCCTTTTTGCTCTTTAAAGTGACAGGGGCAATTTCATTATCAAACATACCACTCTATATATACAATTTATATGAGCTGTACAATCAGCTTATCTAATTCATTACCTCCCAAGCTTTAGCAGCACGTTTATAAGATTCAATGGCATGTTCATCTTGTTCTTCTCTTGAGATGTTGTAATTGACAGCCGTATTTTCAGCACATCCACCCTATTTTACAACCTCCTCTTAATACAGGCTTTCGAAATAAATTGAATGATTTACCATATGGATATTATTGTATGCGTCCCAAAGACCATCTTTAATAATAGCATCATTCAATTGTTGATGACCGTATGCTGCATTTCGAGTAGCATAAAAACTAATTCAATCGGAGTTTCATGTTAGTCATTTTCATATGCGATATTTTAAAGACTTACGGAGCATTTGACATACTCTCCATACCACCAGCGACCATCACTTGACGATCTCCGAGCTTGATGGATTGAGCAGCCAAAATGACAGACTTCATACCAGAAGAGCACACTTTATTGATAGTTGTTGCTTCTGTTGATTCAGGACAACCTGCACCCAAGATGGCTTGACGAGCAGGGGCTTGGCCCAAGTTAGCTTGAAGAACATTACCAAGATAGGCTTCTTCAACATCACTGTAGTTGATACCTAATCATGCTATGAGCATAAGACAAAATATCTCAGCCTCTCTCATCGTACCTGCTCTTTCTATAGCAGCCCTGGCAGCAATAGAACCGAGTTGAGTAGCTGAAAGAGATTTTAAGGAACCGTTAAAACGTCCAACAGGAGTTCTGACGGCGCTTGCAATCACAACATCCTATTGATTCAATGTTTAGTTTCTTGTTAATATAATCAAATAAAACGCACATTTGGACTTTTTGAAGCAGTAGCAAAAGTACGGATGATCTATTATGAAAAAGATAAACGTTTTATTTTTTCGTTTTCCAACTTTAAAGAATACGTTACTGTTTTACGGGTGAATTGTCGAGAAGCAAACATGGGTTATGAAAAAGAAGAATAAAAAAAAAAGGGTAAAAAAAAAAAAGGATGAAAAAACACATAAAGGATTGTAAGGTAGATTCCCACGGCATAATTTAGAATCCGCACATTTAAGAAGCAGGTAAACCTTGAGGTTCGACCAATAATTTCTGTAGCCAGTAAAATACAATTTCCCATACTTTGCTTTTGGGTTGACCTGAAGCAGCAGCAGCAGCAGCCAAAGCTGATGGTATGTCTCCAGCTTGACTGTCGATTAGAAAAGTAGAGGTGATGATACCAAAGAAATAGACCAAGACAGTGTAGAGTGCAAACGTGACTGTATTTGTTACTATCTTATCATCCTTTCGATTCATCACTCTGAGTTGTGGTTGTGGTTGAATGAGAAGTGGTGTGTTTATGAATGGATTTGAACTTATGCTCTATGATAATCATAAGATAATAAGCACTAATCACAGTTAATTTTACCTCATGATAATCATGTACTGTTCTCTTCTTTTTCTTGCTTGTTCGTCGCGTCATTCGAGATTGAGACCAAGGATCTTCAGGTTGAATGTTGATGATCGTTGGATTGTCGTTGTATTTGAGTTTTAGTCCAGTTAATTCATGAACAAGGGATTTATTCTCATCGTTCAGAGCCTTTTTTAAATACTCCAATTCATTTTGAACTCTGTCTAAATCTTCTTTTGCTTCTGTAGCGATTGATTTATAATAATCTTTTTCATCTTGTACAGTCTTTAATTTCTCCTAAATAACAAGTATGATTAACACATTCTTTCATCTTCTTTCCTTACTTCTTGATCCAATTCTATTTCTAATGTCTATTATCATGAAATCATTAGCTATGATTAAATACTCTGTGTTTATATTTACTTTTATAGAAGCATTGGATTGTCTTCTTTCAATTTCTTTAATCATAAATTCATTATCATTTGATAATAAAAGTGCTTCATCCAAATCAGTTTTTAAAGTATCAATAATCTCTTTTAGTTTCTCATTTTCTGATCTTTGTTCTGCCAACTGTTGATGAGCATTAGCTGATATTTCCAATTCTAATTCTAGATCATTTTGAAGTTCAATCAATCTTTTTCTTTCTGTACTCAGTAATTGAACTTCTTGTTGAAAGTTATTTAATAAGCTTTCTGTTTTTTCAAGATCTGCTTCTTTTTGTTTTAATAATTCTTGTAATTCTTGTGCTTCTCCTAAAGATCATTTCAGTTTATTGTGTATGTCAATCATATCAGTCTTACTGCATTTTTCATCAAATAATAATTTAATTGACATATAAACTTGCTTTTGATCTGTTTCTGAACGATGTATTTGTGAAATATGAAGTTCAAGCTAATTTCGTCTTAATTTGTGAATAAATAAATTCATATTGACTTACTGCACTTATTTGTTCAAGACTCTTTTTCTCTTTTCCTTTATATTCTTGTATTTCCTTTCTTTGCTTTAATACTTCCAAGTTCATATCTTCTACTCTGTTTTGTAATTGAACTATACGGTCTTCATTATCACGTGCTATAGAAGCTAAACTTTTCTCGGATGATTTTAATCGTTGGGTGAGTGCAAGTGATCTTCTGTAATATCTTGCTAAATCTTGTGTAGAATACTATAAATATATTAGTCGTTTTAATAGGAGAATTATTGTTTTTATACTTGATCATCATCATCAGTATTATCCTCTTCATTATTATTCCTATTTTTATTATTATTGTCATCATGAGTAGTAGCGGTAGTAGTAGTAGTAGTAGTACTATTATTCATTATGATTTCATCTTTTTGATTTGATGCTCTCTTTGTTCCCTATCATCACAATCAAATAAGCTTTTCTTTTTTTTTTTTTTTTTAGTTTATTTTATTTTTTTTTACTTTTAACTCTTGCTGTTCTTTATGCAAATTATTATAAATTGAAGACCTTCTTTTCCAAGGTGTTGATTTATTTATCTTTAATGAACCTGAACTTCTTGTTCTACTTTCAACTATGACTTGACTACTACCAGTAGTTGGAGCAGAGATAGATATCTGAGGTGAAGCACATACTAATTTCAACAAGTTCAAGATATCATCTGGTGTCATTTCTAAATCGGGATTGCTCATTGTGTAGGGTAAAATAGCTTTCTTTTGACTATCAGACAAAAGGACAACATCTTTATTGACCTCAAAACGATCAATTAAAGTCAATAAATCTCTTGTAAATATAAATCCTTTGCCAGTTGTATCATATTGTTCAACTAATTGTTTAAGTTGTACTTTTAATATCACAAAAGGAATAGGTTGCTACACGATAATTAAATATAAAAAAAAACTACATAAAAAAAGGCTCAAAATTACCTTTTTTGTCATTGATTCCATTTAAACTTTTTTTTTTATAAAAAAAAAAAAAGATAAAAAATAAAAATAAAAAAAAAAGAGAGAGAAAAGAAAAGTGTTCTAGCGTGAAAAGGAGAGGAAAGTGAGAGAGTAAAAGAGAAAAGTCACCTAGAAACACAGTGTAACCATGAAATGATTTTCCAAATAGGAAATTAAACAATTAACATCTTTTCTTTCCTTGTCTTTCCCTTGTTGATTGATGAGATTTATGTTTAGTATTTATAATCGTGTAATGTATGTATCTATTTATTTCTTTTTAACTCCTTCTGAGCAAATCATAAAAGTATTGATGATTTATTGTTTTCCTTATTCATCTCCGATAGTCCACTCTTATGAGCAAAGACCCTTTTTTAATATGAATTGGGAGAGTCAGGCAATAAAAAGTAATAAAGTATAGTACCCTCAATGCCAATTCGCGGGATTTAAATTTATTTCAACACTTTTCATTTCGTTGTTTTTTATTGTTTTGTTTTCTAATTATTCTAAATGAGCCCTTTTTTTTTTTTTTCTAAAAAAAATTAGCCAAGGCAGGATCATTGACGAGAGTAAAGCTCATGTTACGGAATGGAAGGAAGAAGCTGATCATTTCAACTTGCAAGCTTTGACTAATTTCAGTAAATATAGTGGAATCTTAAATGCCTGAGTTTGATCCAAATGATAAAATACTAAACTAAAATGAAGGAACTGCCTAATAAAGTATCGAGAAGCGTTTCAGGAAAGCAGTACAATGTATGTACCGACACTTAAAAATGCCTCTTTATGTACTGTATCAGGTTCAATTTTCTTAAGGCTATTCTAGCAGGTATTGCTGAACGTACTGCTCAAGATTGGATACAAAGACTAAAGAATGAGCCTGACTTGTGTATTTACTGAAAAGTAAACAAGACCATTCACAGGATGAACATGAAGATTTTATTAACTTTGACCATAGTCCCCAGGCAAGAACACTAGATATAGTAAACAGTCTGATGAAGTACTTTGAAAATTTGACAATTTTCTATTGCATAGATGTAATTGGACAATAAAAGAGTCGCAGTTCATACAAAAGTAAGAGAAGGTTAGAATAAGCTTGAGAGATATCTACTCTGGATATAAGAATTGGAGAAAATCAACATAAAGATTTTAAACTATATTTTTATTGACAATTCTGGGTTACTGCCAACCAAAGATCGTCTACTACATGCTCTATAAGTGGTACACCAACCATAACTACGCCAGTGACTGAAGCCGTATCTTACTTCGTACCTGATGCTATATCTAATGTTATTGTCGAATGCTGATATGGGGATTCATCTAAAAAAAAAAGAAAAAGAAAAGAAAAAGTCAAGGGTGGTCTCAGACTGGATAATATCACTAACTGATCAGTCTTAAAGTCGTGAAATGGCACGAGGAGCACTGTACACCTGCAAAATCTAGTGCTTATATTGCTAGTTATTCTTTAAAAAGAACACTGTACGCACATTGCTTCCTATAAACAATATTTCTGTCCCTTTCTAAAAGATGAAAAGACTACAACCAGTATTTAAAGTTTATTATTATTATTTTGTTATGCCTAATTCACGCTGAAATACTGCAACAGCTGCATCATCTGCACTGTGTTTTGAAGGATCATCGCTCAACTTGATAACACGCTTTCCTTGACACTCTTTAATTTTGATTACGATATTCATCGGTTTACTCTTTACGTTTTTATCATTTGCCTTCTTGAAATCATTTGTAAGCGAAGTTCCAATACCAAAATTCGATTTGATACCCAGTTTATGAGCGTGTTCTTTAAGCATAATAGCACGATCCACATTCAATGAATCAGAGAAAACAATCACTTTTGTAGACGGATCAATGCCGATCGACTTGTAGTGTTCAACCATCCTAGTTGCAAACTCTGCAGGATCTCCCGAGTCATGGCGAACACCATTATAAACAGAAGCCAAATCGTACTGAAAGTCTTGTAAAAACACGTCCGTTGTAAATGTATCGGTCAATGCTATACCAAGTGCTCCCTGATAGACGTCATGCCAAATTTCTAATGCTTTACGATTAGCATGTTGAATACCCTCAATTGCGGAGACGGCCATAAAGAACTCATGTGCTATTACGTAAATTAAAAATAAAAGTCTTTTTCACTCTTTTACAAGTGTCCTTACCACAAGTGCCAACTGCATATAACTGATATTTCATGGCGAGATATAAATTACTTGTACCAGTAAAATCACCCTCAAGTACCTTTCCTTCATTTTCATACCTCTCTTTACACTCTGAAAAGGCATCACACATCGCACGTACAACCATATCCTGTGTTTTGAAGTCACGGCGTCGACGGGTGCCGAATTCAGCAAATCCACAACCGTGTTCCAAGAGGGTACGTGTCTTTTGAGCCGCTTGTTCAATTTGACCTTCATAAGTCCAGTCTGTGTCCACAAAACGGAAATAAGATTCAGAAATCAAAGCTAGTAACGGTACTTCATACAAAATTGTCTCTAACCAGGTCCCTACTACTTCTAGTTGAAGATCACCCGTCTCTTGGTCAAAGGATAATTTCACTTGTTCTTTAGGTTTAAAGCGGTATTGGTACAAATAATTAATATAGTCTTGATGAAAATAAGGAAAGCCTGATAGATAGTCTCGTTCTGCTTCAGTTAAAGTAACATATTCTAAATCTATACTTGACCACAGAAAAAAAAAATTACTATAAATTGCATCCCTCTTTTTGTACGAGTGTTACCATTGATTTGTTTTTGAAGCCATTCGACTGCTTTTGTGTTTAATTGAAGTGATTTTTCTCTATTTGTGAATTGGTAGACAACTGGTATATCTTTCTTGTAATGCTTAAATACAGCATTTTGCATTGTGAACTTGTATACATCATTGTCAAGGATCGATTGAAATACTTGATGTTGAGGCATTTTTTTTATTATAAACAATAGAAAAAAGGAAATGAATACAACCTTCTCCTTTAATTTATAATAAAAAAGAACGTAATTTTACCTGTCACGATTATGCATAAGCATGACATCGTCACCTCTTATTTATGAAAGTGAAATATCCGATCTCTGCACTTATCATACACTTCTCGATTTATGCCTTATTTGTCACTCACTTGCTCCGATCAAATAATTTACAATAGGACTTTTATTTGCCAAAAGTCTAATGCCGTCATATCCACATAAAGCATAGAACATAATATACTCTCTCGTTCTCTCCTTATAAGGTAGTTTATGTAATATAACATCTTTTTTTAGTGCGTAGATTATTACTTTAATTTTTATATATGACTGTAGTCAAGTTGAATAGATTATTTTACATTTTGATAGTATATATGTGTGTACCTTCTTGATTAATCTATCATCCAAAAAAATATTTATCGCTTTTCTTTTTCTTGATTTAATCTCAAAAGAAGCTGGTGCAATATCAATATGACGAACAATGTTTTCAGGCTCATTAACGAGACTAACAGGCTATATCCCGGTAATAAGCTTCTGTCTAACAGGATCTGTGGTGAAATAGAAAATCTTTTCGGATGCAAATATGTGCATGTGCCGTAGCTTTTTTGCCGAATCATTCCCGAGGAATAGTCCATAACCTTCTTTCGCAAGGCTCAATACAGTTGCAGTTGATTGCAGCTTATGAAACCAATCTGCTTCGCCATGTACTACAAAAGAAGTAAAAAACGAATAAAAATTAAGGAAAAAGGAAACAACTCCAGCAAAAGGAATAAAAAACATTTTTCTAAACGAATAGGTAATTATATTTATAAACAAATAAGTGCATAGTTATATTATTATTTAAAATATGCATTGGCTTACATTTGCATACAGCTGGGCATAAGAAGTTGAGTAAGTCCCAGTGTGTGCATGTGTTCTATTGAACCCATTTTGCAGTTGATAGCAAAGAAAAAAAGAAAAACAATATACAGTTTTTATTAATCGAAAGGCTCCTTTTTTTTGTATTTTTTAATATGTAGCGAATTATATATAAAAAAAAAAGACAATGGCTTAGAAGAACAGACAGTGAGTGCTCCACCTGTTTTATTTACCTTCAAATCAAAAAATAAAAAGCAATGACCAAATGTATTGATCTATCAACTTATTCGCTAACAAAACATTTTTTTTTTTTTTAATTATATTCAATAGATGTTAATAGTCTATGAAGATTTGGTTCTTAATATTATCGCGTAAAAACAATTCATCTGTTGAAGCTAGTAACCTGTTTATATGTATTGTATGTGGTAAAGGTTTATAAACTTAAAGTTGTTAGTTTGATATATTCATATATGAAGCTTCAAAGGGTTAAAGTTTTAAATATGATTTTAACGGTTTGTTAATTAACAAAAAAAGGATACGCTGATTGAAACAATAACATACGCAATTTGGTGCTGCAGGTACTGTACAAAAATGAAATGACCAAACAAGCCAGGGGCATACAAGTAGTTTTACTATTTTAATCTCTAAAAAATAAACTTATCTCACTTTCAAGTTTAAATACTATACTTGATCTATTAACAACATACAAATCTAGAGTAATGTACTTCAAAGTGGTTATCATTCGCATATAAAAATAAATAAAAAAAGTGAATCATATTTATTCCAAATGTATTGAGATTCTAAACCTATTATTCCCAATTAGGTCCTCTACCTTCAAATTCAATTCTACATAACCCTGCCGCACCCCCACTAGCTATAAACCCTGCTGTTTCCTTGTTTGGATTCCACGTCACCTATGTTTTTATGTCTATGTTAATAAACCATAATAAAACCATTCTATCCAATAATTCAACCTTTTGAAGCGATACTTCAGGCGTACCAAAAAGCTCGTAACGTGGTACTTTTTTCATATATTCGCCCGTCTACACGTTTTTTTTTTAATCACTTGAAAGATAGTGTAACACAATCGTACCTTCACACCTAAACCATCCACGTAAATAAAAGATTTTGTTTCCGCATGATAACATAGCTTATATACAACATAGAGGCTCAACGCCTAACAAACTATTTTAGAAATAATGAAAAATAAAGAATAGGATTAGTTTACAATCGATTTAAGTTTTGGCTGGTAAACATTAGTCGTAACAATCCATCCAGTAGCATTGGCCACGCTTAAATGCCCGTGATGTTCTGACATGCCTATAGACCAACATGGGCCTGGCATTTCACCATATCTCGTATAGCATGGCCCCATACTAGCACTATAAGATAAGGCACGGATGACGTCCTCAGCTCCCGAAAGTAATAGCATAGGTGCATGGCCTGGCCAAGCAATAGAATACACAGGGCCTATTCCAAGAAGTCAATTTTTCTCATTCCCTATTCTTCTCTTCCTTATAAACCTCTTGATCGAGACATGGTAAAAGGCACACTGGGATCATTCATATCAACTAGTCTGATCTGTCCATCAAAACCACCTACAATAATATGATAAGGATCTATTATTCCACGCCAGCAAATGTTCTTTCCGGGTGCATCAAGAACCATTGAAGCGTAAAGCAAATGTTGACTACAAACAGCTGATGGGTTTCTTAAAGCAGACTCCATATTCCAAACAGTGACATCGCCAGCTGTTCCACATGAAGCGAGTTTTTTGTGTCCGCCCCAAGCGATGGCCAACGCTTTTGAATATTTACTGGCTAATGTGCATCGACTTGCTTTGACGCGTACTGTATAAAGAAATTGGTTTATCAGTATGCATTCCCTATTTTCTTTCCTTTTTGTTTCCTCTTTTTATCTCTCCCTCTCTCTGTCGCTATTTATTGTTTACCTAAACTTACGGTATATGGTTTTATTATTTGTTATATTTAATTTTGTTCTAATAACTTCGGGATGTGGTACAACCATTGTTCTTATCGTCTCATCTCCGCAAGCTATTGTCAAAATCCCTAGTTTTGGCAGTTCTGAATTGGCAGACTTATGAAAATCACACTTGAGTAAAAACACGTTGTATATAAGAAAATGGATACTTACTTCTTCATACGCACCATAAGGACACCATTTAAGATCATAAATAACACCAAAATCATGCAAAATACATATTTCCAAAACAGGATCTGTCTGAGCTTGCTTTGCAGACAACTTCAATTTATATATTTGAATACAATTCTTGTATGTCCCTGTTGGTTGGACTTCGTCCATACTCATATGTTCTTCTGCAGCTCCTCTATATCCTCCAACAGCAAGATATTGGGTGAGCGGATCTGATTGTTGAGACGCAACTTTTGGTACGAAATCAAGACCCCAAATATTTCCGCCAGTGTTCAGTATATAGCCTTTCTTATATTTAAAGTGATCCTCTTTGATAAAAGTCAGTATTTGAATTGAGTCGTTTTGTATTTAGTATCTGCCTTTCGTTTACCTAATTTAATAAAACTAAATAAAGGTACTTCCACTTTGCTTTCCCGTTCTATGCCCAATTTCACGTTGACTGGTTGAATTCTTGAAGGAAAATACGGCATTGCTTCACTATTAAAAAAAACTGAATCAATAAAATACAATGTTCTTGACAGCAATTTACAAATCTCTACCTTTCTTCTACAACTTCCCATTCATCCATTTGAGGATGCACATCCTCGTAAACAACTTGGTCATAAATGTTTGAAGTGTCCAACATGTTTTCAGAAGAAGGACCTTCAATGTCAACTGCCATTTGAGGTATAGGTGGAATGAAACTGTTGCCGTCTGTTCTTTTCTTTTTCGCCATTGCAGTTTAAAAACAAAAGTTTTTTTTTTTGAATCAAGTAGCATATTTGTTTTTTTCGCGGTCACAAAAGGCTATACCTAAACAAACCTTCAAATAATTATTTTTTTTTATTCATATTTCTTTCGCACTCTACAAATAAACCACCTGACAAAAGTGGTATCTCAGCTCCTTCCAGCCCATCAGCGAGCTCCCAATCAATTGCCAAACAATCTAAGTCCGTGCCGTACTCTAAAGTGCACCGACTTGCAACTAAAAGTTTAGTACATGTACCGAATGTGCCATCTCTTTCACCTTCTACCAATTCATCTTCAGAAATTTCTCAAGATGCAGTTCTCATAGTTATTGATACTGTCTATTAGGGAGTGTCACAATCTACCGGATCACTTTTCTTTGATGCGACCGCTCGTAAAAAGTCTGAATGTACTTTATACAAGCTCGCCTTTTATCAATTTCAAGATTTTATGGGTCAATTGGTCCACAAGTCTGGTGCTAATCACCATCTGGAAATTAATTTCAACGATGAGGAAAATAAGAATGAGACAATTGCTAAGGGTCTTCAGTTTGATAATGGATATACTATCATTCGTCCCGCTGTGGGCCTCACGCCCAGCTCTATTATCAAAAAAATAAATCTTCAGAGACTTCCTTGGATTGACTGCTACACTCAGCAATCATGGTGTTACTGTATTTCCACTTCAATTTCGACCAAATCGGCAACTAAATTCGACCAATAAAAAATAAATTACGACCAAAAGTGACGTCTCATTTCGACCAAATGAACTTGCTTATTTCGTCCATTTGTGTACCTTTATTTCGACTAAATTAGAAAGAACTTTTCGACTAAAAATAAAGATAAGTTCGACCAAGCTGCAATGAGCTTTCAACTGCATGGTCGAATTAAAGAAGTTCTTCTTTATTTAAACAACGCTCAAAGAAGGATTCGGCGTGCCTAATCCAGCCTTGACAGTCCTCAGGAGTCACTTGCTCTGCAGCCTCTCTTATCCTTGCTACCAAGTTATCGCGATCTGTCATTGGAGATCTGCGAACAAGTGTCTTTACCTTGGCCCAAAACTCTTCTATTGGATTTAAGAAAGGGGAGTAAGGTGGAAGATATATTATTCTATATCCTCTCTTGCTGACCTCCTCTGTGATCTTTTCAGGTTTATGGATAGGTGCATTATCCATGACTAAATTGCAACCCTTCAAGTTGTGTTTATCAAGGACATCCATGACGTGTATAAGAAATGCCATGAACTCTTTCCACTTTGTACCAGCTTTAGTTACCTTCAGCCCAACATTGATGACACCAAGGGAACAAATTGCGCCTAGTATGGAAACTGACGGTCCCCTGGTGGTTGCTACTACAACTTTTGCGGGCTCACCTTTCTTTGATCTGTCCTGACTTCTTACAATATGAAGATTGAATCCAGCTACATCAATGAAAATACAGTTTTGCATAAAACTGATATTGGAGTCTTTAATCCACGCCTCAGCAGCTCTAAATCTTAGTTCAATAACGTCAGAAGAGTTTCGTTTGGCAGGAATCCTTGTAATTCTCTTTAACGTGTAAGAGCAGCTTTCTTTCAGATGTTTATCCACGCCAGATTTAGAAATAGTAAAGCCCTCATATTTATCATTGAGGGCGTCAAGCATTTGATCTAGCGTGACTACCGGATTATTATCAATGAATTCTTCCAAAAACTTCGTATGCTCTTTCTCCAGCTTGCGAAGGTGCTGATTCTTTTTTGGTTGCTCTTCAATAGCATCATCTACTTCTAAAGCCTCTTCTTTTTTGGATGCTTCTTTTGCTGCTTTAACCCAAGACTTCAAGGTAGATACAGGTATACCATACTTCTCTCCAACCTTGCTGTAACTAAGAGAAGTAAACATATACGTCTGGATAGCCCTGTCCTTTTCTTTCTCTGTGTAATTCTGATACTGCTGTCTATTAGTTTTCTTCTTAGCTCTTTTTTCTTCCACGATGTTAACTTGTGGCTCTTGAACTTGATTTGAGACTTCTGTATTGAAAACTTCATACATTTGAAATTTGTTTTGATCATTAAACTCGTAGACGTCGCCAGATTCACACATTAACAAAAAATTAATAAAAGGAATTTTAGTTGAAAACTCATTGCAGCTTGGTCGAACTTATCTTTATTTTTAGTCGAAAAGTTCTTTCTAATTTAGTCGAAATAAAGGTACACAAATGGACGAAATAAGCAAGTTCATTTGGTCGAAATTGAAGTGGAAATACAGTATATGTGATGTTGAAATTATTTGGGACGCCGATACCAGCACTTTCCTCGGCTCTGGTTACGCCACCCTTGAGATCACACCCACTCTTATCTCTAAAGGTCAACCCCTATTTCTTGAACTATCCCATGTTCTAATGTGGATCGACCCTGAGATTTCTCGAAGCGGTAAAATCTTCATTCATGCATATTGGAATGATATGCCAGTATATTGCAAGTATTGTCATAAGATAGGGCACAATGTTGCGGCCCGTCCTGCTTCACCAAGTAGTAGACTCGTTTGCTATCGTTGTTTGGAACGCGGTCATCTTCGTGCCGACTGCCTCCTTAAGAAGGCTGGCCTTAAACGGTCTCATCAGGGCAAACCTGTCGCTAAAAATGTTTCTCCTTTGTTTCCTCAACCAAACATTAAGTCCACTGCAGGTATTCTTTCTAATTCTTCTGTGCTGCCTACTTAGACAGTTCAAATGGGCAAGGAAGCTGCTGTTCCTATGACGAGGGAATCCCTTCATCCTGACCCTACTGCTATCGATGCCACTGGTGGCCCTTCTGCCTTATCAATTTCTAGTCAGTCTGCGCTTATCTCGTCAGCTCAGTCCAAGTACGCACCGACTTCAGCTGCTTTTTCTGATTCAAAAATTGATATCACAACTGCTGATGACCTCGCTACTAGCATGGAATGTGACGAGCCCTTTTCTTTTGATGGTTCGCCTATGGATTCGTCCCCAGCTTCTGCTGATGACTCAACCAGGATAGTAGTAGTCAATACCTCATCTTTATTCAAGCAAGAGGATGTTCCTCAGGAGGTTCCCCAAAGGAACGACGACAGAAACGAAGAATTATCAAGAATTTTAGAGTTCATCCTCATCGAGACACAGAACTTTTTCCTGTCCAATGTTTTACGACACTGAGGAATCATCCTCATCTGCAAGATCGCAACAGAGGCCCTATGCTCTTTGTCGAGGCCACAAAATTTCAACAACCCGTGGCCTCTCACACTACTTCTTCATGACTACATCGAAACTTCATCCCTCTGTCCACCAGTGAACCTCGAGTATCAATTCGCTCTCGCACTTCCTCAGCTGCCTTAGATAAAGGCGTGGATCTACAAGACATTGTCGCACTAGGAAATTGGGCTTCCTCCGAAACGTTTCGAGCTCATCACCAACGCCATCATATGGCCACTGTCAATTTTGCTTCCATGGTCCTAGATCATGCTGACGATGAGAAAGACATATTCTATGATGCCGAATGAAGAGCTGACTCTAGACTAGCAAATAGTAACCTTCCTATTTTGTTCTGACTGTCTCAAACAATTCTTTCGAGAATTTTCTCGAACTAGAAATGAGCATTTCAAGGAATTATGCACTGTGTATGTTTGATGGCATGGAGCATACGCTAGAAAACGTGAAAATATGCTTGATAAAAGTCTAAAGCTATGAAGAGCTAGATATTTGCTATGAAACAAGCCCTTTGCGGCCAGTTCTTGTCATGAAAACACGGATCTTCAGCGATTCGTTTACAGTTAAACGCTATCTTGATTCTATGGCCTCTATGTCTGCTGAAATACGAGCGAAATCCCAACTCTGTAAGTAATCTAGGCGCAGCTTTCTAATAATGCAATCCTAATATTTGAATTATAGCTAGTGATGCAGAGCTCATTCAATTCCTGAATATTGTTTTCTATGTTGACGAATTGCGAGACAATTCAAGCTACTCAAAAAGAAAAATAAACCTTCAAATATATTCATATGAGTATAATTTCACACGAACAAATTTGATAAGTTTGTACTTGGATTTTCTCAATGGTGCAAAGACAAAAGAGCGAACTTTATAAGCTTCGGATTAACAAAATGAAAAAGATGGAGAAAGGCTTTAAATAAAAAAAAAATCTAAACGTACTGTTTAAGGACCAGTATTCAAATGCCGATTCGAAAACTCATATTTTTTCTTTCTTTTTCTTTTTTGTATAAACCTACGCGTTTACTTTTTAATGACAACTTTACAGTTACCTTTTATATCTGTTCAAGCGGATTGGGATCAAGTGGCTCAAGAAGTCGCTTCAGGAAAAAGCCCAAACACATCGTTTTGGATTGCTTGTTATATAACAGGTTATATTTGACAGTTTCATAAAATTCACAACCTAAAATCTAAGCATCCTTCTTTTTAGGTAAACCAAGTGTGCAAGGATCTATCCAAGTGACAAAGAAAGACAACGAAACTTTTGAGCTCGAAGGAAAAAATGGATTTTCTGTTAGTTCACTTGATTCTGTAAGCTGATTATTTAACTTATGTTTATAAAAAGTATTAATTTCTTTTTGTTAGCATATGTTTAAAGTAAAATGCGATGAGATTGGAGTAAAAGACACATTAGTTCAAGGGCCCACAACCGAAATAGCTTTAGCAGAGAAAACCTCAGTAATAATTATACAAAAAATGAGCTTTTGTACAACGTATTGTTAATTATATAATCAAGTTAGCTTTTATGCATTAATGTATCTCAAAATGGAAAATTGTTTGCTGCAGGCAATGGATCAAATATTTTGTTGGGAAATATTGCAGAAGGAAAAGTGCAGGTGAGAAGGGAATGTGATGGGGAAAAAAATGATTTGCCTATTGAAACCAAGGATAGAAAACATTAACGGGTCATTTAAGCGATGTCACCACAGTTCAATTTTTTCCAAGTAATCTTGTTTTATTGTCAGGTGGAGCCGATTTTCAGCTCAAGATCTGGTCTGCTATTGATGGAAGTAACCCGGTTACTTTAAAGGGGCATACATCAGGTACATTAAACAACAAATCAAACCTTTGTATTTTTATTTCTTACAATGCAATAGCTATCACTAGCACCGCAATTATCGAGAAAGGAAGAAACGTATTGTGTAGGTTAATTTAAACAAATTGAATCTCTTCCTGACACATTATTACAGCTTCGTCTCGCGACGGAACAATTAAATTGTGGAACTGTGGTACCTCTTCTACAATTGCTACTTTGGGAAATTATAACTGGCCTGTCAATAAAATTATTTTAACAAAACTTCCTTTAATTTATCAGCCAGCAGAAAAAGAAAAATTGGGTAAATTCAGAATGAAGGAAACCAATCCGCACACAATCACATTTACTATTTATTCTGTAGATCCATTAGAAGTAGGTACAGAGGATAAATTAGTATTGGCAGCATTAGGTGATGGCAGTGTTCGTGGTATTCACTTAGGAACAAAAACTGAGGTAAGAAATAGAAAGCGCTTGTTTATAAAGGAATATTTTGAGTTAACATCAAAATAGCTATTTGTCTTTCGAAGTGATAATTATGCTCTAACAGCATTGGCCTATGATGAAGCATCAAATCTGATTTTTACTGGTAACGAAAATGGTCGAATCCATGTATATTCATTAGCAAAACACTTGAAGTAAAAAAAAAATGTGTTGCAGCTTTTTTTTCTTATATTCATTTATATAGAGAGCCTGTTGCTCAATGGCAAAGAAATAAGTACCCTATCACCTCACTAGTGCCAAAATTGAGTAGAAATGGAGAGCTTGTTCTTTGTGCTTCTAGTGGTAAATGATACGATAAAAGCTGAATATACTGATACTTATTATTTAAAGCTGATGGGGGTCTTTATCAGACTAGCTCATTATCAACAATTTATGAATCTGGATCAAATATTCAGGTTGAAATTGAATATACAGGTAGTGATTTGGAAGCTATAAAAGACATGAAAGTTTTGCCAAGTGAGAAGGAAAGCTATCAGCATATTATTTGTAGTGTTAGCGATGGAAAAGTCAAAATTTATTAAAATAAAATTTACTCTCTTAAAGTTACTACAAAAACCCTGGACAAGGCCGTGGTAGAAGTGAACCACAAAGACAGAAACGTGTTAATCCCGCTCAATATTTGCATTTTCCATCTTTTTGACTAAAGTACAGTTTGAAGAAATATCAAATTATCTTTTAATCATATACCAGCAGGTTTATTATCAAACACAAATTTAAAATGCTTAATACTAAATTAAACCAATACAAAAAAGAAAGAATATGTATACAGCATTACTTTTACCAAAAGCAACAATTTAAAGCTATGAATGATATATAAAAAAAAAGCAAACAAAGAGTATAGATTATTTTTAAAAGCAGCTAAAGGTTTACCAAGTTGTCATTGAGACACTAGCTATATTAAAAAAAAATCCAAAAGACCAGAGAGAATAATAATATAAGGTATCGGTTAAGGACAATCGAAAACGATATTTATAAAACTAGGGATATTACAATAAATTAATATGATTAATAAACATACATATTTCTTTTAGGAAAGGGTGGCAGTTTCGTAAGCATTCATATTGAGCTACCAAGATTATCTTTCAAGTTCTATCTACCGCCTATCGTCTCAGCTATGCTTAAAAAGTCTGGAAAGATTAACTTTTAAATACCTTTCTCATAGAAAAAAACGAAAAATTTAATGCTTATTGGTATTTACTATCTTTTAATCCTAATTACTGCAGATTGAATTATTATTTCTATTTCTTGTCTATTACATGTATATATAAAATAAGATGAGGTTATAGTCAGTAATAAACTCAAAGATTAAATGTTTACTCTTTTTAATAAACCTTAAATTACAGCCAATTCCAAAAGATTAAGCAGATCTGCTGTCTAACTATACAAAATACTAAATATCGTTAATGGATTACAGCCACATTACTGTAAGCAATATGCATATATCTGAGATCTATTCATAAAGTGCAAGTAATTTTTCTTTTCCGATTTTTTTTCACTTTATTTCAGTGTGAGTGTAGCTAAATTATAAAAAAAAAAACTTGAACATAGCTCGCTGCTAGTCAGCATGACTCTTCTCTACTTTCGGTATTTTGCAAAATTAACAAGTAACTTTTTAAAAAGATAGCTTTTCTCGCACTCTTTTTAAAACAGTGAAGTTCTCGGAAAGGGAAATACGCCTTTACTTGAACACACATTTACTTTCCTTTTTCTTCAAAAGTTTCAAATTATATATTCCTTCTTTTCATACAATGATATCGATTTTAATTGAATAAAAAAAAAAGCTTTTATTTAATGAAAAGTAAATATTATAGTTCAAATAGTTAACCGATTTCGTATCTTGACTCGCAAAATCCATGTTGAGTTGTATTTATATGTAACTTTAAAGTGCATATCCTGAATGACCAACGAAAATCTGTAAAGGGTTCAAGTGCATACGATAGCTTTTATAGACCCTGTCTCCTTGAATATTCAATTTCTTTACTGCCTGATTTCTTTCATGTACAAACATGTTATCTTCTCTAGCAAAGTAAATTACTTCTGTCATATCAAGCTTGAGTTCAGGGTTAATATTTTTCGCTCTGATGATTCCTTCAATCTCTAGGTTCACACTGATATCATGAACCAAAGAATACACCTCTTTTGTTGAATTAGACGGTATAGAGTATGCACAGCTTGGAGGAACATGTAATAACCCAGTAAGATCAAAGCACATGCTGTTGCAGTCAAAGAAAGTAAAATGCCCATCATAACCTGAGGGTGTTTCTTCTGCACTGTTGAAAACAAATCTCTTGCTCATCAATGCTTTATTTTCTGTTGTCTCACCAAATCCGCATGTCATGACTATTCTTTGCGATAACTGAACATTAATTTTTAGTACTGAAATCTTGAAGTGAGTTGATGTATTTAACAGTTTGACTTTTAATGGGAGCATTTCTGAACGTCCAAACACTTGTGTTGGCAGCTCGATGTAACTTTGCAATTGATTCGAAGAGCAAAGAGGCATTGCTTCTGGTAAAGTATTTGCGTGTGCCTTTGAATGTCCTGATTTAGTTAATAAAGAAGAACAGGATAAAACATAGTTGCAGAAGCTTTTAAAGATGTTATTATCAGAAATTAAAAGTCTAGTCTCTGATGATTGAGCACGGGAACAAAACTCTTGCCATGTATCATTCATCATTGGTTCCAAGCGTACTTTGGCTGTAGAATAGCACAGTATTTCCTTCTGGTTATTGTCAAAGTAGTTCATGATGGCTACTAAACGGTAAGAGATTGGATAATTTGGATGATCAAATGTTCCTGGTAACTTTCTTGATATAGGAACGTGAATAGAAAAACGAACGTTGTGCGTATTTGCTTCCAAGTCAAATGCACTGCTTTTGTCATTAAAGCAGGCATATGTAAGGTCTTTGCTCTCAATAGTTCCGTGACTAGTATCTTTGTCAAAATCAATATCTGCTATTTGTTTGATTAATCTTTCAATACGCCTTTCTTCTTCGCTTTTCTTTTTTCTCTTTGGCTCAGTTGCTTGTACACTTTCTTGTCGTCCGCATTGAGCTTTGTGTCTTTCTTTCTCTGTAGCGTCAGCTTGAAAAAGCAGCATCTCATTTTGCTCTTCATTCAATGAACTTTGCTGATAATCGCTGATTACTCCAAGTGCCTGATTTTGTGAAGCGCTGTCATGCTTTTTATGTTTCTTAACAATACGAAGCCCTCTATTAAGTAACTGTACGTTCTTGTGATAATCGAACAGTCCGCCGATAAGCGGCATAGTACGCTCCTTGCCACATACTTGAACACTACCGTAAAAAGCGATACGTAAGTGAAAAACTTTGATTGGTGTATTCGATTGAACAAGAAGTTTGCCATTGATGGATTGTCCTGGCCAGTACGTAGGTAAGTATCCTTTGCATGTTGGCAAATCAAGTGATATATCAAGCCTTGGTGATGAAGCCTCGCAATTACTGTCTAACGGCTTATATAAATAATCACTCATTTACATAAAAAAAGGGAACAAAAGTAAAAATATGCTGTTTCTCACGGAATTATCATTTGCTATATAAACAAAGCTAAATAGGAGCAATCGATTCTTTAGTATCCTTTTAATATAGTAAGGAGGCACATGACTGGCTGTCGGGAGTATATCCCCAAATGATAGATGTTTGCGTAGATCAAACCCTTCATTTAGAAATCATACACAATTAATCTTTGTTAATACAAAAATATTAAATTATGATGATTGTGTTTGACATAATAAATATAAGGAGAAGATTATTCTAAAGGGGGTAAAAAAGGTTTGTTGAATGATTACTTTTAAAAAAGTAAAAGTAACTATTGGATTTACCATAGAAAGTACACAAATCTTTTGATTTGAACACATCTCTGTTTTCAGTAAATATTTCTTGTATATTCACTATTCCAGTACGCATTAAATGACTTGGCTCAAAACAAATTCTGTATGTACACTCAGAATGATAATATAGTCAACATATGGCATTGGTTTGCTCAAATCCTTTCGTTTTATTCATCAGTCTTAGTGTAAAAGCAATAAACATCTGCCCATATTCCTAAAAGGGTACTATGTGTTAGCAAGGAATAGTTTGAGTGAATTGTCCCTAGAATTGAGAGTTAAAGGTATGAAACATTATTCGGTTTCGTTTAAACTTAGCAAACTTACCAGAATTACTGTCAATGTAGGGATAATGGATGATAAGTACTCGTTTTCAAGCATAGCAATAATTCATTTCCTTTCAGACGATTTGAAATGTCTGATGCATGGCCCGTGTAAAAATCAGATCATAATTCTGTAGATAATACTGAGACAGTAGGGTTGCTTCCATTATCAAGGATGTTGGCTGTGGTGGCAAGGAGAGCAATTTTTCTGGTGGATAGTACTGTTATTTATTTTATCACGAACACAGGAGACCCATTTCATTGTTGAAGATGTTGATATAGCCATCCTGATATCACGGGACACTAATAACAAAGTGTGGATGATTTTTTTTTTAGCTGCAAAGCATCTCTACTCTATCACTAATCTAATCGTACATTAACTATATATAATTTGAAAAGTACGCCTTGCCCTTTACTTTGAGCATTGATTGCCAACTGTTGTTGGTATTGAGATAAAAATAGGGCTTCTAGAGCAAACGCTATTCTTTCGCCCCATGCGAGGAATATGTCGTCCAATGAAGATGATTTCTCATATATCTAACAATAAGAAGAGGTTTCCTAGCCATACTAGCTGAAAGGAGCTCAAGATAAGAAGACATCTCATGAAAAGTCAGATGAAGATTATTTCTATTCTAGATAAGCTATAAAATGTGATATTATCTGAAGATATTCTTTCGTACATCATAAAGCATGTCGCGATTCGCACAAAACAAAAGTTGAATTTAGTTGACTCTTATTGTTTTAGTGTATATACGACATACTATAGGTTACTTAAATAAAGCAGATTTGATTCATCTTCGAAGGAAAACTTACATATTTTATGCTTCGGCGATTACTAATTGATATATTTGAAGCAAATATATTAATGTTTTTATTTGTATAGTTCAAGAGTATCTTGCAAGCTCTGTCAGCTGGAAAATCAAGTTAAAATGTTTTAATGAAATAATAGGGAATAAATACACATGATCCACACAGCTTTTTTTTTTTTTTTTTTTTTTTTTTTTGCAGGTTGTGTAATGGATAATATATCTTCTTTAGGCTATATATTTGCTTTATTAACTACATATGCATCTTAGTTTTTCTTGCATAGAACTATGGCTTATAGATGATTAGACATGGGTGTACGCTCTTTAATTTTTCCCAAAGAAGTACTAAAAGTAAATGTAAGTATGTTAATAAATTTATTATTGAAAGTTAGTGTGTTGTAATAAGAAAAGGGGTATCATTAATTATGCATTCAAAAGTGGTGTACTTTCAGTTGGTCTTGATCTTGATTTGCTGTTAATTTTTTGATAAATATCAAATTTACAAACAGGACACTAATAGACTGTTTAGGCTATGTGTAATTTGATAAGAGTTTACTTACGAATTTTTTATATTCCGTAAGCCAAGCATCAACGCATTTGGCATGAAATTCATGCTTACAAGGCAAAATCCTTAGTTGCTCATCATTTAAATAGTCTTCTAAGCATATAGGGCATTCCATATGATCTGTGTCAGTAGCCTTTTCTCTTTTAAATATATAAGTGGGTAATTGAGATACAAATTGAGTAGGTGCCATATCATTGTGTTTATGTTGACGTTGCCTTAATTGCCAAGTCAAATAAATAAAAAGCATCATGACAGCAGGTGAAAGAACAAGGATCAATAGCATATCTAATAGTGGCCTATGTCATCATCACTATTAATATAAGTTATGCAGATTAATCGCGTATTTCTTACCAAGTTAACAAATCATCACCTGTTATTCGAATAATAAGTGAATTATTATTTTTCTCTAATAATTTCAATACTACTTTGTATTGATATTGTGCTACAAATACACTTGGTATAAGTATATTTGATGTATCACCTATACTCTTTATAAATATTTCGTTTTATGACTAATAGTATCATGATTACCTGGGGCATACATTGTCACCCAACCATTAAAGGATTTATCTCCTACAACAACGGCAATTGCACCGCTCTCTTGCATTGCTTGTACTTTTTTTAGAAATGAACAGCGCCCTCTTTCTAAGATAGGAATCCAATTTTCAATAGAATTGTTGTTAATAGGTGAACATCCATACACATCATTCAATGGTGCTGATAACTGACCAATAATAACATCATCAATCCTTGGACCAAATGCTGCAAGACGATCTGCCAAACTATCATTGGTTTTCTTATATTTTAATGTTAATAATACGAAAAAAGCGATTTTACAAGAAAAAACATACAAGTATAGTGATTGTACCAAAGCAATGTCCTAATGTCAGTAATAAAAAAAGTAAAAAATACAAAAGAAATCCCATAAAAAAGTTTATTGTAAACAATAATAAAAAAAAAAAGAAAGCAAAAAGAAAAAAAGAAAAAAGAAAAATAAATAAATAAATCACATATTAAGCTTTATTATGACAAAACCTGTGATTTAGCAAAAGTACTCACACATAATATATTATATAAAATTATAGTTGTAACAAATAAGTTTATGCATGAAGCCTATCTACATTTTTCTTGTAGTTGAAATTACTTTGATAGTTAATGTTTATAAGTACATAACTATTTGTATAATAAAGTATGCTTTTATTATGAAATGGCACTGATTTGATTTTTGGATGCTTGTATTTTTTCAATGGAACTATAATGTTGACCTTTTTAAACTTATTAGTCACAGTCATAATAATAGTAAGAAATTTATTTAACCTTTTTTCTCTGCTTCTTCTTGTTCTTTTAAATAATGTTCTCTATCCCACTCAATAGCTGCTGTTTGTATAAATATAATCGTACCAGATACTCGCAAGATACTTAGACTACAAGGTATAGAAGCTATTTTGTTCATATAAAACATAGTTGATAGATACATGTCTGTATAATCTCTTGGTATACGAATGATGCCAATCTTTGTATCATGATTATACCATTTAACTACCAATTTGTTATTCGTCATATATATTATTATCACAAATGCTTACCTGCTATGCTACCAAGTCCTTTTCCATATTGTCCATAATAGATTTCAACCTGATTGTATATTGCTCGACTAATCATTTGGTCTGTTAATCTTAGACTTGTTTTAGGATATACAACTTGTCCATTCTCAATTATAGGATCTTGAATCACTTGAAATAGAATCCATCGATGCTTAAAGCGAACCATGTCAAAGGCACGTAAAAAAAAAGAGCAAAAAAAAAAAGAGCAAAAATATGATCTATTTCTAAAGTCCGTCCATTGATTCATAAAAAAAAGCCATTGTTTCTTCTCCTTCTTGCTCATTTATCTAAAGATTTAAAAGCATTCCTTATCTGTGAAGTATCATTTTAAACTTTTTGTGCTTATACTGAAGTAAAAAAAAAAAAAAAAAAAAAAATACTTTATTGCAATCACACTAGCAATTCGATGTTTTCATTATTAGTTTAGATTGTGTTTTATAGCAAAAAGTGTACAGTGTTTATTTAAATTGCATTTCTACAATTTTTAACCATCAAAATAACAACTAGACCCGTAAAAATATACATAGTACATGAAATTGAGTAATATGCTGTATCCAAACAGTACAAGGAACTTCTTTTTTACTTTCCAAATCTAATTATTTGCGTATGGACAAACCTTTCTATATTTTCATGTTGAATTTGTAATGGTTTAGCCGGATATCGAATTATTAAGGTTTCTCTTCAAATTGATACTTTAAATGTGTGTGAATTGGTAAGTTTTTTTTTGTGGATAGGGAAATAAAAATAAAATTATTGAATTTATTACAAAAGTAAATCCAAAAGAAATGTCATTAAATAATAGTGCTATTCACTACCCACTCTACTCTATCTGATTTTAATTTGAACAAAACATACATTGATACTAGCGCTTTACCTTAGTTACCATGATCTATGCCTTTAATTCAATGTCTAGCTTGTTCCACTAGTCTAACAAATGATAGAGTTTTTACAGGAAACCCATACTTTCACTAATAACTTTTCTTCAGATGACTAACCCTATTAATGATGCTAAAGAAGCAAATTTTGGATAACTAGACTAGCATCACAACTACTATTTATGGAGTCAGTCCAGATATAGCCAATTTCCGCCAAGCAACGACTCGAACAGGAGGTAAAACTAGATAAATAAAACCGATGCCGGAGCGCTCCATTACTTGCAGCCTCATGAAAATTATACTGTCAATCGCCCATCTTCATCTGAATCATACCTGAATACCACCTTTTTTGCTATCATGAAGCCCATTACAATCATGTTCCAATTGGCTCACACTTACTAAACCCCCTAGAAATCATTACCAAAACCAATCAACGCAAATCTAACACCTCGAAATACACCTCGTTAATATCTAAGCAAAATAGATTAGAGAAATGTCATAGGTTAAATTGAATTATAAACTCTTACTTCATTAGCAACTAAGGACTTATGTTACCCATCTCATTATTTCAAAGCTCATTTCTTGATTTGTATATAATTGCTAATTTATTTTTATCTACCAAAAATTTAGTCAACTATCAGGTATTATTCTTTCAATTAGACTATCCGTCTATTCATACCTTTATTTATCTTTGTTTCATTTATACTCTTGTAAGTCCTATTTGTATCTCACACCTTCAAGCTCTTAACATCATACTCTCTTGTTCTCTTATAGCTGTTTATCCAAACTTCTTAATTCCTATCCATTTCTCCCCTTCATTCCTTTCTGGCTTGAAACAATAACTCATTACACTTCCTCTCACGTAGAAACCACTGCTTACTGGAAAAAAAAAGAAAGCAGTGCATCGATCAATATGAGAGGGCTGAAGCGTGTTGTTTCGTAAAATAAAAAGAATATAAAATTCAGCGAGACTTAAAAAAATTATATTTATGTCGCATTGTATCAGGAGTTACATTAAAACAGCTTGTATTGAGCTATAGGAATGGAATTAGTTATGACCAAATAATAGAGAAAAGACTGTAATAAATCTTTGTAAAGCATTCACTACTCTGATTTCCTATAAATTAAATATGAATCATATTCAAGTTATGTTGGGATAATCTCCTTCGTTTTACTACTCCACGCAAGAGAATTCGAAGGTAAAGTGATCAAAGTAAGCACCAATAACATAATAGCTCTGAGATATGCCAAAAAATTAGGAAGGGTAGTCTCTCTATGTCTACAAGAGCTCACTCCCAAAATATAAGAGTTTATTGCTACATATAACCTACAAGCTCAATATCAACACATACAAGGAACCAAGGATATATAAGCAGATACATCAATTTGAAATAAAAAACACTTTACGAAAGATAATTGTCACAAAGTTTCCTCATAAGGCTTCAAAGACGACGAAGCTCGCTGAAGATTGATGTGTTTACAACAAGAAAAAAAGCATGAGGCTGCTTCGGTTTTTGGATCTGAACCCAGATCCACAGGCAAAAAAAAACGACGTTTTGGATCAATGAGAGTTGACGACGGGGCTTTACCTACACCCTCCATTGAAGCTGATCCCAAAGGTTCTGAGGAAATTGAAAACAGACAGAGTCTCAACAGCTTTACGTATCACACCAAGTTGGCTGAGCCAATTTTGATGGCAAATGGCCTTACATCAGGGCTTAACAATACCGATAACCTTCAAAGTGAATGGTATATGATCTCTGTCTACATGGGATTATCAGAGCGTACTAATTACAGACATAAGACCTCACAGATGGTACAATCGATTATCTACAACCATGACAATGTTGGGTAAACGAAGACAGAGGATGTGATGGCCACTCATTCATGGTAAAAACGATGGTTTTAGCAATGATCTCACCCGGTCATCAAGTCTTCAAAACTCAAGTAAGGCTTAGAAATATATAAAGAAACAATAAAATTACAGAAGTTTATTTTATAACTGTCTGAGAGTAAAGAGCGACGGGAGGCCTAAAGCTACACCTTCTACATGCGTTTTACCGAGTTTAGCTGTATCTTTTGTGTAGAATCAGTGACTATTCAAAAAAAATCTAAAAAATCACAAAGCCGATGTGAAATTCAATTATGAATTTTAAATGATATAAGCAACATCATCATCATAGCATAGTCAGAATATCTTATTTTCATGAATCCTCTTTTTGCTTACTGGAACAAAGCTATAGTAATTGGTGACACTCAATTTCACATATGAAAAATTTGTATAATCTACAGTCGTTAATATCCAGCTACTATTAAGCAGAATCAAACATATATCAGTAGAGGTTAATAACTATTGTGAACATGACAGAAGAAAAAATCTTTTTATTAATCTTTCATATCAACAATATATTGAAAATGCTAAAGGAATGTTTAAGTTTATTATAACTTGTAGTATTTTTAGAGATGAGGAATTATGTAAAAAATGACTTATGGAGGTCGATAGAAAAAGCAAAAACCTATCAATTTAGAAATTTTATTACTATAGAAGCATTGATAAGCAGTAACCTTTTTGTAAATATTCTCTTTGGAAAGTATAGTTTGTTTTTGTTTTGTTTTGATTTTTTTTTCTTTTTTTTTTTTAGAAATAATAAAGAATCACCCTTGAATTACTCTTATAAACACTTTTCAAGTCTATAGGATATGAGTGGTACCCCGAAGGGCGTTCCGTTCACTGTCAGGTTCTAAGTCTATGTCGGGAATGTTTTGCGAAAGATATACCCTGTTTCTAGGGATCACCCTCTCTCAAGCAAAGCGTGACCGGGTCTGTACTTCGGATGTTAAGGCATCTTCCGTATGTCACTTGGACGAACAGAGCGGGTATTACTTTTACTTGAGTTCCCATTCCTCATTAGAGCTTACAAGTTCCAGCAGATCATCGTCCCAT
>NW_027137827.1:1953512-2047005 GCF_000149305.1 Rhizopus delemar RA 99-880 | reverse complement strand
AGATAGAAAGGGAAAAGGTTCCAAAGGTATTAAGAGACCCCCAATAGTGAGCTTTTACAGGGAAAGGATTGCTTACAAGTGAACCATGCAAACATAGAAACCATGTACAAAAGCAAGCTTAAAGAAAAAATCATTTATATCGGCACAGAGAGATTAAACTATTAACTAGAGGAAAAAGTTATAAAAAGGACAATCATACTATGAGCATTACTTTTTGGCCAAAGAGGCAGCAAAAAGGATATTCTTGACCCAAGACTAACAAAGACAGAGAGAGTAAGCTATTTCAAGAAATGTTAATAAAAATAGTTATAAAGTATAAAAGAAATTTTTTTTTTACCATTTTATGAGGCCAAGATATGATTGCTTTTTTAACCATTGAAACCAATGGAATAACGTGTTTAACATTGAATGAAACCAAAGGGACCATAGAATGATAAACAAAAGAGAGCACACCAACTTTTGGTGTTAACTGAGACCATATAAAGAGGCGGAGAATAGATGTATTATGTGGACCATATATTTTTAACGTAGATTAAAGATCAAGTTGATAGCAGATAAGAGATTTTAAGAGGTCAAGGAGAGAGAGAGATGTTTGAAGCCCAAAAGTAGCAAAACATTTGTTTGAGAAGAAGTGTTCTTGACAAAAGACCATAAGAGCCAAGTTTATAATTGAAAAGACAAAGTATTTAGGTCGCCAGTTTTAGAGAAGAGTAATTGTTTGATGAAGAAAGAAAGAAAAAAGATTTTGCAAAAAAGAATTTTTTAAATATTTTTTTTTAAATTCTTGGTGAATCATTCCCCTCTTTTTCTTGAATTTATATAAAATTTAAAAAAACTTGTTTATCCATAAATGGATGGTAAGTAAAAGAAAAAAGCCACTCTAGACTAACGAATAAGCAAATGCAAGAAAAAAAATCGTTTAACCACAGCTATTGACCTTACTTACATACTATATTATCTCATTTAAAGATTAGAATAATAAGCTTTTACTTTTAAATGAGCTTTATAGTTTAATAGACAAAGTATTTGCCTGGTTCCTTTATTTGTACAACCTTTTTCTGCATGAAATTCGAAGGAATTTTAAAGGCCTACGCATGCTTTATTTATTTTGTGGTTTTAAAATTATACAAGTAGTTAAAAAAAACTCACTTTGCTTTTATTTATAATCATCTTTCGATTTTTTTTGTTTTTGCTATAAAAGTAAGTGCGATTTTTAATTTGCTTCATTAAAAAGAAACGCAAATCTATTCCGAACTCCGTGTGTAACAATTTCCATGAAATAGTTTTAACCTGCCCTCTATTACTCAAAAAAGCACCCCAACCATTTCTAACAATAAGGCACTAAGCTTTTTTTTTTTTTTGATAAAATATTCAATCTCACATTAATAAAGTATAATAAATAAATTACTAGAAAAAAACTGTAGGTCAATAGATGAGATTTTTTTTGCCTTTACATTTTTTCACGTGCAAATCCAGTTTGTTTCGTGCTACTGTTCGGGGCTGATGATAAAAAAATATACTTCTATACATGTGCTGTAGTAAACAAATTTATAACATAATTTTGCAATTTTAGAAGAAAGAATCAGTAATAATATGACTGTTAGCTTTAGATCTAGCAACATATGATGATTGATGTGCTTTAACAATCTTTTTATTGGAATTAAGTTCAGTAATATGAATAACACAGCGAAATCTTTACATGCGTTCAGCAATCAGTTATTCCACGATAGTTGAAAGCATATATATTTTATCACTATCAGTAATCGATTTTCTGTAGATTTACCAACTATAATTGGCCATCATTTTGGCAAAGTGGAGCATCAAATAACAATTTAAACAATTAAACAATACACTCGCTCAGATCTTTTTTTCAATTGATAATGATAAAAGGTAATCTAGGATGATAATGTTTCTTTATATAGTATACTTCCAAGACATACTTTTAGTCAATAATGAACCAGAGAGAGTTAAGTATATAAGAAAGAACAAATTGCAAGAAATACAACGAATGAAGAGAAATACTATCTGTCCTAAACATGAGTGTTGAAACTCTGAATCTAAACATAAAGCTAGAAACATAAATCAAACCTGTCTTAGTTTGTAATGTTATGTGATCCAAAACACCAAGCAATGCTGCATTCGAAATATTTGATCAGCTGACTACAAAGCATAAAATCCATCCAAGAAGAAAAAGCCTTCGTTTAGCTTTGATGAAAATGATGCTTCTCGCAAAAAATAAACGATCAACTTATCCAAACTTACCTCGGATGGGTAGATAAATTTGAAAAATGAGAGGAGCTACTTTATTTCCTATCTTCCTTTTTCAAAGGTTACCCAGGACTGTCATATTTAGTCCTTGTACTATAGCAGACGTATTTAGACATTGTAGCTATCCTGTATTGATCCTTCAAATACTTGGGGATTCAGGTGACATGTCTATGCATAAGCTCATTGTTTTTTAGGCAAACTAAATTTTTAACACTTCCCTAGCAGTTTTTTCATTGGACTTTTATAATATTGCGCTTGACATAAACAACAACAGAGCAATGTCTTTATTCATAATAATAATAACAATAATACATCACTTGGCTTAACAACGAATTCATAAATTTGAATAATTCAGTTGATCCTATATATCCTCCAATGTTTTTAAATCCAATAAACACGCTTCATTTCCTTCTTTATTGTATCTTAATGCATATTTTGATATTGATACGTACTTCATTCAAAATCAGCATTTTATTTAATCATTATAACCTCTCATCACATTTCCCATTTAGCGCTCATGATTCACCTTTTTTTCTCCCTTCATTTATAATGGCATTTAACTTCAATGGTTCCATTAGGGTATTATTATAGGATAATGCTTTTACATTTTAACAAGATTCAAAAGCAAAAATGTTCACTTTTATGATTCCTAATCTTTTGCCACAAATTTTATACATTTGCTTCTTAAATTGGACATACTTTTGTAATGCTGTTCATCACAAAGCCGCTCAATGGGACTATGCATGGTTCATAGTAGAATAATTATAAAGAGGTATATGCTGTTCTATTAGCCTAAAGCAAGATCTTGTTGGTATTAATGTCCTTAGACATAACTTTTCTTGCTCATCTGGTGATTTTCGGGTACGGAGTACCAGAACCCAGAAGCCGCAAAAATATAAAGCTATCAGCAGCAGTATATTAGATCTCATACTCTTAACATTCCTATAAAAAAGAGCTCAAAAATATATAAAATATGTGTAAGCATATGGAGCCTTCCCTAGAGTGTAGCCCAAGATCATTTGCTACAAAACATAATTTATATTTTGATATATCAATAGTTGCAGCAACTACTAGCAAAAAAAAATTAAGGGAAAATTTTACTTCTTTATGAATATATTGATAGTTAATAACAGTGCTAACTAGCACTCACAAGGATATGAGCAATAAATCGGACGCCGTGGTCTACTGTACTTTACATACATTCAATAGCAAGAGATTCATTTGTTCTAAACTCTACACTTATTGTTGATTTGCGCAAAACGTGTTGTTTTGTTTAGAATCCGAATAAAGGAATCGTCTTCTGAACTAGGAGAATTTATTAATTATTTATCAATTTATAACCTTCTGCATGAAAAACTTATATTTACTTATTCAAATCCAAAGGTATATTGATTAACATAGTGCCTTTTCTTTTACATGACAGAGCTGTAAGGGTGCTCTTTGATTAAGCTTATCAAACAAATTCTTGAATTAGTTATATTTAGGGTTCTTTTTGACAAAGAGATTAACTCCATTATTGCTGCAAATTTTAAAAAATTTCATTTAACAATTTGAGAGCTCATGATTAATATCTACTATCACATTAGTATAATTGGCGCTTATTGTCAGATGATTTAAATACACACACACGCATATATATATACATATATAATTGACACTATTGAAACTGTATAATCGAATCGTAGAAGCTGTCATAATTAGAAAGTGATTCTTGAAAAGAAAATCTGACTAGAGCCAAGGTCATATGAGGTATTTAAGTATATTTTGTAACCCTTTAAAAGTAAAACAAAATATAAACGGAATAACGATAATCGATAAGTCTTGAAGAAAGAGTCTATTGATGCAAAAGCACTTTTATTATTGAGTTAACCTTTTTTTTTTTTTTTTTGAATAGACGCTACTGACAGTCAGTCAAAAATGACAAAATGCCTTTGCGGCAAGCCAGTCAAATTTTCATTCTGGTAAAACTTTGTTTTTTTTTTTAATTTGTTTCAGTTGCTACCTTAGTCAATGTTGGAATGAAAAAAAAAACCCCATATGCCTACTAAGTAGTATCTACACATGACTTATAACTCCAAAAAACATCAGCAATTTTAATAAAGAATTTTTAAAGTCCTCTCACATCCTTATCAGCAAAAAACCTATCATATAACCATTATGATATACGCAAATCATATAAAAGAAAGCGAAGATAGCTCGACGATAGCCCTTGTAGTCTAGAAATAAAGGAAAGTCCATCTACTGAGGTTAGATATACAGCCCACAGGTCATAATTGTTTAAAAGGTGAGGTTGAGTTTGCCTACAGATAGAAGCTTATGAATCATGATTCTTTCATCGCTGAAACATTCACTATTGAATCAAGATATTCTGTTGCCACCAAAAGTATGGATTGGGGAGGATGTTGAAAAGTTTATGGCTTAAACTCCATTAAAACTTTACTTCATTTGAGTGACAAAGAGCTTGATAAGCATGAGAAACATATTGGTTTAACAAATTCTCGTAGGCTTTTAATCAATTATCCTGGTGTTCAGAATATTATCATTAAAAGAATGAATAATATCGCAAGAAACCATCATTATGACAAAAAGCGTTGGGTTATGGCTGGAGTATTTAAAAGAGAAAGAAATGATTTGTTTAAAAATCACGTTGCTAGCCCTTTCCTTGTCTCTTGGCTTCCTTCTTTGCAACTAGAACTACTACTGAATGCTGAAAAATGATATACTGATTTTACTTATAAGATATACACCTCTTTCAATGATTCGTTTGATATCTTTTTACTGTCTTGTTCGTAGTCTGTCACCAACAAAAGGGTATAAGTTTGCTTTTACCACTGATACTAAAAAATGTATTCATTATCAAAGGTTAAATTGGTTGAAGGACAATATTGCTGATGATAATCCTCCAGTTATAAAATCAATAATTAATTGCAGCCAGACTGAGATATTTGTTGCTCATAAAGCCTTTGGTGAATCAATCAGTATGTTATTTTACCAATGGCATGCCAAGAGAGCATAAAAGAAATACCCAAGATCAGATATCAAAATTGCTAACTTTATAATGAAGACTGTACAAATATTTGCTTAGTCAAAGCTATTTAAGTACTGTGCTACATGCATCTAAAAAAAATGATTACGCTGCCTCCTTTAGTCCTTTTAGAGTTGGATTCCTAGAGAAAGATATTTATCTTTTTTCAGCTACTACTACGAACAAAAGACAGCTATGGGTTTATCCTTGGCAAAAGGTATATATTTGTTACTAATGGCTATAATGAATTATATCATAATCAGTTAAAGTTGTATTAATTTGGTCACACTAGAAACACTCGCTGGATAAAATTATATTTATTTATTTATTTGTAATCATCGATTGTCAACAAGACGTTATATACAAGAATATTTCTGAAATTTTGAGTAACATGACAGAAAACTTAAATATGTGTATGATAATGTTATCTCACCCATCTCAGCTCATGATAAATAAAATAGAATATCTTCAAATTTCTGTACTTTAATTTCTCTACGGTTGTTCAAAGCGGGGTGTATCTAAAGACATTTTTCAATTATGACTGGCATGAGCTTCAGATTGTTCTTGCTCTTGATAATTGAAACATGAATAAGCATTTTGTCGTTATTATCTGAATGGCTACTATCACTAAATAAATGGAAGCGACGTAGTTTCTATTCTCACCCTTGTGAGAAACATCTTTAAAATAACAGTGGCTTCTCTGTAAAATCCGGTAACACTGTAACGGTAACAAAAAGATTCATATCTAAAACAGGTTGTGTGATAGAATGGCTTGTTACGGACAATGCTTCCATGATTTGAATGTCTTCAGAAAATACTGTGTTTAGGGATCATACTTCTTTTCTTGCTCTGTTTTCAATATCTGATGAGAGTGCAGCTGAGATAAGCATCTTTGTTGTTTATTTAACCGTTAATAATGAAACATTTCCTGTTGATTGAAACAACTTTTCATTTCTTGCAATCATTTAAAATAAAAACAGAAAAAGAGAAAGAGAGAGTATGTACACTGGATATAGTTTTTTATTTATTATCGCCCTCATGCCTGTGAAATTCTTTTTCGCTTAATCATTTGGTGTCTTCTCTTACGTACCCATCGTTTTCTTTCTTCAGTCGTCAGTGATTGCCAATTTTGAGCATCCGACAATAACATCCAATCATACATTTGATCATTCTCTGTCGTCTGAAGGATATCAAAAAATAAAGATTTTAACCAATTGTAATCTGGATCTTCTGCAAAATCAAGCTGGCGTACGTAACGTAAATATTTTGCAAATTGGTCTATGATGAAAATTTATACAACCGTATATACACACTAGTCATTTACTTTACCTGGGTATCCTTCACATAGTATTTGAATGCCAACCGCCTGTTTTGTTTCTCCAATTTTTTCATACTTTTGTTTATTCGTGGCTGCCTTCAAACCTTGCCACGGAAGAGATCCTCGTAAAAAGTACATGAATACGTGGCCTAATGCCTCAAGATCATCTCGACGTGATTGCTCTATAATGAAATTGGTAAATTAGCCAATGATAATAGCAACTTTACCTCTTCCAAGATGAGTATTGATACTCATGTAGCGCGCAGTTCCAGTCAAATTTTTGCCTTCTCTGTAGGAGATATGTTGATGTGTTCGAGGGTGTTTATACAATTTTGCCATACCAAAATCAATTATATAAATGTCGTTTTCATATCTTGTGCCTGGTTTTCCCAACAAAAAATTGTCTGGTTTAATATCTCGAAACACAAGACCTTTTTCATGAACGGACTGTATTAAGGTAATCTATGTATAATTATTGGTTTTTTGTTTAATAGATCATATAAAATATGTACCATATGAATAGCTAGTAAGGCAACTGTTTTTATAGAGAATCTTCTTTCACACATCTCAAACATATCTTCTAAGTTCGGGCCTAATAAATCAATAACTAATACATTGTATTTTCTTTCTTGTCCAAAATAATAAGCATTAGGTACACCGACTATATTTTACGTTTATAAATTTTTCATGCAACATTTTTTTTTCCCTTTTTCTTTTTATTACCAGTTCCGCCTAACAGTTTATATGCCCTATATTCATCTTTTAATTGAGGTACTTCACAATCTTTAGATTCAAATTTTATAGCAACACTTTCATTATTTAATAAATTAATGCCTGACGTATAATGTTATTGAAACTGTACTTTTATATTCTTTACTTTTTACCTTCATAAATTATGCCAAAGCTCCCTTCTCCTATTCTTTTACCAACTTTATATTGAATTCCTATTATTGTATCTTCTAGTAAACTTGGTTCTTTATGCGTCCGTACAAGTTGTTGAGTCATTTTTATATAATTTTTATCAAAAAAGAAAAAGAAAAGAAAAGAAATAAAACCTGTTTTTTAATGTTAAAAAAAAAGACTAGGCGTTTTCCAAATAAGGTATTTTGCTCTTTGTGATTACTTTGACGTTTGCAGTAACAAAATTGTTTTGAGGTATTTATGATTACCACTACTGAGCTGCACCTTCTTGTTTCTCCTCCAGCAGTTAGTTTAAAGATACCATCATTATTGTTACATTATGGATCCATACAAATGAAATGTTCCGGATCATCCTTTTACTCCATTTTTTATAGTCTAGATTCTTTCAATCACTTTCTAATATAAACATTCTAAAAACTATGTGTTCGAGTTCATTAACTGTTATTTCAAATCAACTAATAATTATTTACTCAAAAAAAAAATATTACAAACGCGAACATAAAATTTTGTGAAAGTCTGCATAGCCAATGTTTTCAAGGGTGTAATGCATTTAACATTATAATGAGTTCGCATCTTAAATTATTGGTAGTAAAAAATAAAAAAAACCCAGCTCTTAGTGAGGTTTAGCTTATATTTGCAATTGATGTATGATTTAAGGAAACGAAATGGAACTTCAAAAAAAATGTGATTACTTATATGAAATTTCGCTTCATACTTGAAAAATTGAATGCGTAAAATAAAACTAATAGCAAAAGAAGGTAGATTGAGAAGAAAAGTAAGATACAGAATTCTATTTTTTATCGACTTGCTTTTTTTTTTTTTAAAAAAAAAAAAAAAAAAAAAAAAAAAAAAAAAAAAAAAAAAAGACTAACAAATCTAGCGATTTGGTGCATAGACTTACGGGGTTAACTACGGAAGATACTCAAGAATTAAGAATGCATAAATAAAAAAAAATCATTGACACTGACAGAATAACTTGGAGTACTGGTTAATGGAGTTACAATATTCATATCTAAATGGTTTATTTTATCATTGTCTATTCAAATATAAAAAAAAACCTTACTTGTCTTTGGCTACAATTTCAGTACATCATTTATATTTCTGTAGCTCATTCTATCCGTAACAGTACAGCTGCTAATTAAAAGTTGATTGCTAGAAAATTAATCAGTAGTAAATAATTTATGACTTAATTTATTAAAATCTACTGCAAGACTTAAATAATTGCCTGTTATTTAATAAAAAGTATATCATTGGAAATTACATTTTCATGAATTGTATGTTAATGAAAAAAATAGCTCTTGAAAAAAGATTATCTGAGACGATATTAATATCAAAAATATTCTTTAGCCATTCATACATAATATTATCAATATTATTTATTGAGAAACGAATGTGTAATTACCTTCTTTTCTACAAACTTTATTTTTGTTATTAAAGTGAATGAAGTAAAAATGTACAGTGCGCTCTAGAAGGATATTAATGGTTGATGATTCTTTTTGTATGGATTTAGATAGATGAATTCCAGAGTGCGCGACCTAGTATACAGATGTACAAAATAGGCAATGTCTATTGCTAAGATTTATCTTTTAATTGGACAAAACGCCTTCTGAATTTAGTGCAAAGCAATTGTTATTGGATAAGCTTGAAGTGGCGAAAATTATGGTGACGTAGTTATCTGAATTTCTGACCCCTCTTCAAAGGTGCTTGGTGAGGGGGGTAAAAAGGTGGTTTGAACGAACCGAGTATTCGATTTCTCTATTTTGTTACTTCTCCCCACTCTTTATTTTAAAATCAGAATTCAAAATGGCTTCTAGGTTTCTTGCTAACACTTTACAAGCTAATGTTGGCTTGACCAAGCAGGTAGGGAAGGAACCAAAAATTTTGACAATTAGCTAAATACACAAAAAATAGTTTGTTCGTCCCTTAGCCACTGCTGCTAAACAATCTGCTGCTACTCGCATTACTCATTTGCCTAACGGTCTTACAGTTGCCACCGATGAAAACGCTTCTTCTGGAGCTGCTACAGTTGGTGTTTGGATCGAAGCCGGTTCTCGCCATGAATCTGTCAACGGTACTGCTAACTTGTTAGAACATGTTGTTCTTGAGGTAAAATATCAATGAATTATTTATTTTTCAGGATTGGAAACGGGAAAAAAGAGAGAGTGAGAGAAATGAACAACACAAAACCAACAACATAAAAGAAGATATAATGGAATGCATTAGATTAACAGATCCTTTCGTTAGGGTCAAGCTACCAAATTCGAAGAAGTTGGTGGTGTTCTCGATGCTAAAACCGGTCGTGAACAAACTTACTTTGCAGCCAAGACCTTAGGAGCTAATGTCAAGGATTCCGTTGAAATCCTTGCTGACCTTGTCCAAAACGCCAAGATCGACGCTACCACTATCGACAAACAACGCCAAGCTGTTTTTAAGCAACAAGAAGATGCTCAAAACAACTTTGAATCTGTTGTTTTCGACCACTTACACGCCACTGCTTTCCAAGGTGAATCTTTGGGACGTCCCGTTGAAGGTGTTAAGGAAACTGTTGAAAGATTAAGCGCTGAAGATTTGTCTGCATTCTATAAGCAAAATTACAATGCCGATCGTATGGTTCTTGTCGGTTCCGGTGATATTGATCACGAATCTCTTGTTCGCTTAGCCGAAGAAAAGTTTAAGGGTCTTCAATCTTCTGCTACTTCTTCATCTGCCAAACCTATCTTTACTGGTTCAGAAATCCGTCTCCGTGACGATGTTTTACCTGTAGCTCGCATTGCTCTTGCTGTTGAAGGTGCTCCTTATCTTTCCGATGATTATTTCAACTTGCTTGTCATGCAAGCCATCATTGGTGCTTGGGACAAGGGCTTAAATGGTGCTCCTTTCCTTTCTTCTAGATTGTCCACCATCACCAACAACAACCACCTTGCTAGCTCTTTTGCTTCATTCACCAAGGGATACAAGGACACCGGTTTGTGGGGTATGTATGTAGAAACCGACAACAAACTCCAAATTGATGACTTTGTTCACTTCCTTCAAAAGGAATGGACTCGTCTTTCCACATCCGTCACTGCCTCTGAAGTCGAACGTGCAAAGCAACAAGTCAAAAGCAGTTTATTATTGAGCCTCGACTCCACCTGTGCTGTTGCACAAGATATTGGTTCTCAAGTTCTTTCTTCAGGCAAGCACTTGAGCGCTGATGAATTAAAGGCCGTTGTCAACAAGATTTCTGTGAATGACGTTCGCAATACTGCTTACAAATACCTTTGGGATCAAGAACTTGCTGTTGTCGCTCACGGTCCTTGTGAAGGTTTAACTGATTACACTAGAGTTCGTGGTAATATGGCATACAACAGGTAATTTATATTTGTTTTGATTTAGCTTGTATACTAACTACTTTTTATGTAGATTCTAAAGAACTCATATTTTTTGATAAATAAAGTACACTAAAAAATAAAATACGCCAAGTTTTGTAGAATAAGGTATTCGCTTTTTATTGCTTTTTCTTCGAATGATGAAAAATTGCTTTTGTTGGCCATAGTCAGTTATATAATGTCCATTATACATCAATCCAAAATGATAAACCAGAAAAACAACAGTAAGATAACAAAGCTTTTTCTGTCAATCTATTCTATGTGAATATAAAAGATATGGAAACATATATCAATGTGTCTGTGAATAAATTTTATTGGTAATTGATATTGTAAAAGATCACTAATGATAAATCATTGAATGTATAGAATATAAAGCATTTCAGTATTCCTTCTAGTTTATTGTTTTCTTTTCTTTTCTTTTCTTACTATCATTCAATATGTCTTCTGATTTACATTATAAAGAAATAGCACTTTATAAAACAGAAAGTTGTAGAAATTGGGATGAAACAGGGTCCTGCAGGTAGCAAAAAAATAAAAATAAAAATAAATTAAGATAACAAAAAAAAGGTATGGCAAGCGATGTCGATATGCTCACGGACCAGAAGAATTAAGAGCTGTACCTCGATCGAGTCAATATAAAACCAAGGCATGCAGATCATATCATGAAAAAGGTGCTTGTCCATACGGTGTTCGGTGTACATTTAAGCATTTGAACGATGAACCAACAATAGTTTTGAAACAGAATTCAAAACAAATTTGGAATTCCATGCTTGGCTTATCCATTGCTCATTATAGAGTAAAGGCAAATAATGACGCTAGCCAATCTTCAAAGGACGAAATATTTTTTGTTTAAGCAAGGATTTGCTGTATGATAAATCAATCATACATATTGTTAATAAATTATTCTATTTAAAATAATAATAAAATATCATAATAAACAGCTTTTTCTATTTGTTATTGTAAAATATTGAAAAACATGCTTTTGTTGTGCATGCATAGTACAATACATCAATATCAATTTAACCGACTGTACGTGATTGAGATACTGTACTCTATGGTATCTATTTAATCTAACGGACATCATATACAACAGAAGCATTTGTCCTTGGCGATACTCATCCAAACACCAGAGACTACGTTAAGAAGAAGAAAAAGAAAGTCGTATCTTGGAGACATAAGAGTCATATACCAAACTTACTGCTTACTTGACAAGAAATTAAAATACAATTTTTGAGGTGATTAAATAAGGACTTGATTGCTTAAAAGTTAGGATTATCAATACTAGAAGTTTTAATAGTTAAAAATGAACTATAAAAAAATCCTTGGCCCAGAGATATTTGTAGTCAACTTCATATAAAATAACTAATAAAATTACTGTTTATACAATTTTATTGACCTATGAATTCATTCGCTATTATTCATCACTGTTTTTCTGATTGTTATCGTAATTTATTTTGTACTGCTCATGGATCTGTCATTTATTTCTATATATTTTCTTTTTCTTTTAAAAATTAGCAATGTAGTTCAGAGAAGTGGCTACTATAAAGTAATAGATTCGTAAAAGACAGGGTTTCTTCTTGTTATTGCGCCTCTAAGCTTAATCATCTTAAGGCATGAAGAAGCATAATTCGCCTTTAGTACAAAAACTTGTTATTTCTATTATAGAAATTATGAAGAATAGCATTTGAAATAACTATGGTGGATCAAAAGCGCATTTCTTCTTGATATGGCAGCTCATGTTCCTGACTTGTTTTATGTTACTAGTGTAATACAAAAATTTTCGTCTCAATAAAATCAAAAGTTTTCTTTGATGTAAATAGACAAGAAGTTTACAATAAAATGAGATCTGATGACATCAATAATTTTGCTTTTGATGAAAAAAAAAGGGGGATTTTCTTGTCCGTCAACCTATTGGTCTAAATGAAAAAAGTATCAAATAGATCACAACTAAATAGATGAATGATTATGCAATTTCAACAACAACAAAAAAAAGGAGTAGACAAAAGCGTTCGTGACACATACAGCAAGAATTCCACAACATCTTTGTGACGAATAACAAAAAAAAAGCACAAATAAACAAAGATCAAAGAAATGTTTCCAATTTTGATTTTATCCGCATGATACAGTCGTTCCATTCTCAATGTGAGGATTTTGCGAAAAAAAGTACGGGCTTTCAAATAAATATTGGGGGTCTTACCAAAAAAATTCACTGGTTGTTTGAAGTTCAATTCGTGGATTGTGAGAGGGTCATTTCACACTTTATTTTAAACAAAAACATTTGAAATATGATTCAAACAGTTATCAAACGAGTTCTTCCACATCCAAATTTTTACACTGAGTTGTGCTTTTGCGTGGTCGGGTCCTTTTTTTTTGCGTGGTCGGATCCTTTTTATTTTTTTGCTTGGTCGGGTCCTTTTTTTGCGTGGTCGGATCCTTTTTTTTTGTGTGGTCGGATCCTTTTTTTTTGCTTGGTCGGATCCTTTTTTTGTGTGGTCGGGTCCTTTTTATTTTTTTGCTTGGTCGGGTCCTTTTTTTGCGTGGTCGGATCCTTTTTTTGTGTGGTCGGATCCTTTTTTTTTGTGTGGTCGGATCCTTTTTATTTTTTTATTTGCACTCGTCTTAGATTTTTTACGCTACAAAACAACAACAGCTACAACTTCACTTCGACATTTATTATCGTTAATCAATGCCTATAGACTCCAATAGTCTTCAGGGATCAGCTAACCATCCTTTGTCTACAGAGGAAGTTGATTCCCTTCTCTCCACTTTTAGCAAAGAGCGTAAACGCTTAATATGCCCAAACTGTAATCAACAAGGTCACTTCCGACGACATGGTTCAACCAAGTCAGATCCACCACATCTCTTGTTCCGCTGCGTTAGCTGTGGCAAATGCTTTCAGGCAGCATCAATGAAGCATATTATTCACGATTCATGTCAAGAACAATCGCAAATTCAGGCACCGACAGACATGGAAGAAACTAGATCCTTCCAAGAAAATAACAATGCGCACACACCAACTACTCACAGTAACCCAAGCGACTTGCAAACTCTCCTTGATACAATCCAACGCTTAACACAGGAACTTCAACAGGCAAGAGCAGAAATTAATAGCCTTCGCTCTCAAACTGATAAACTCCAACAACAACTTTTACAACAAACTCAAACTGCGGATCCCCTTCCCAGTTTAAATCAGCAGCCTCCTCGCCGAAATACCGCAGCTATAACCCAAACGAGTAACATCGAATCCGCTCCCTGGCACGAACCTGCTAAGATACAACGTATTAAGGATAATCTAATCGCAACTCGTAACCAAAGACGCCTACAACGTCAAGAGGCTGCTGCACGCTTCCTTCAGCCACCATCAGACAACCAAGGATTCCAGTACATTTACGTTCCTACGAAGGCTAGAGTTCCAATCGGACAGGTTAGATCCCGCTTGCGAAAACTTGACATTAACAACAACCGAATCCTTGACATACATTATCCAGATCGAAACATCTTGGCCTTATTAGTTCATAATGACTATGCTGCTGAACTGCGACAACAACTTCAGCGATTCAAAGTTACCATCAAAGATGACTTTGACCCTTGTAGTCCCCAAAATCTTAGGGATCATAAATACGCAAATTTGCCATTAGAAGAACGTACAAACCGCGCCTTTATGCACCATTGCGACCGCATGGAACGCGCATTACAGCTCATAAGAGTACCCGTCAAGTTTGCTGTTGCCCGCCACTTCTTCTCTAAAGGATGGATTAGCCAAAAGACACTCTTAGACATCATTCCAACGCGACACCCAAGACATCAAGAATTAGTAGATGATCTATTCTACTCAGAGGATGACCAAATGAGCACAACTAATGAACATGAGGATAACCACAGTTCCTCAAACAACGCCAACAGCTCCCAACATAGCATTGATTTTGATATTTAATGAACCAATTAAATATCATGCTCTTCAACGCCACCGGGTTACCCAAACAAGCAATATCACCTATTCTATCTCTAGCAGAACACTCATCAGTCTTACTACTCGTAGAAACTTGGTTATTATCACCAAACAGATACCCCACCCATTGGAAACAATATCATACATATGGCATAAAAACACATCCACTCGCCACAAAAGGAAGTCAAGGCATCAGTCTTTTGGTTAATCCTGCATGTCAGTACCATGTATATCACCTACCCAACGACGATTCACAACTCTCACAGTATAAACTCTCTTTAACAATCAAAGATGTTTTGATACACTGTGTGTATTTTCCACCTTCACTTGATAACCAAACCATTGCAGAAACGCTTGATTCACTACCAAAAACCATCCCACGTATCAACCAAACCATTATATGTGGTGATTTTAATGCCAGAATGGGAAATTATACTGGCGATCACTACTCAAACTCTAGAGGGAATCAACTATACAACTGGATTCAACGAAACAACCTGATTGTGTGGAACTCAAGGCTATGCTTTGGTCAACCTACTTACATGACATATCAGGGCAGTAGCATAATAGACTATTTCTTAAGTAGTAATGAACTGAATAACCCTTGTTTAGTTATAAGAAGCGATCTGTCATTAGATTCCAATCACAAATTGATGACCCTAAGTTTTGATATTCCAAGAACCACGTCAGGTAGTCCGCCAGAGAAGCGAATCACTTGGAGACTTGGTCGACTAAAAAGCCCCAAGATATTCAAGCAATACATAAAAGAATTCGAAACGATCACACAAAATATTTTAAAGTCTCATACAATAACAATTGCTACGTCACTTCGAGACCATCAAACAGCAACTACGTACATTGAACAGTTCAATAGACAACTTTGCCAAGCGATTTATCACTCCTTGGACACAAGCTGCGGACGGCAATTACAACCAGTGGAACCACTGAAGGACTTCTGGACAGAGGATATGCAAAAGGCCTACGAGCACCGAGAAAGATATTACCGTAAGTGGCGAAAAGCTCAAGGACTCAACAAACTGAAATATTGGCTCAAACATCAAGAGGCTCGTGCTGCTCTACGGCGACTTATTCAAAAGAGACGCAAAGAAAACTGGGAACATTTCTGTCAACAGTTGGCATCTAATCAATATGCAAAAGCAATTGCCAAAATCAGTCGTATACGAAAACGAAGAACAATAAGCCCAACATTTTCAACAATGAAAGGACACAAGCATTCAGCTGACACAATGGCGAGACATCTTGAAAACGTATACTCTAGCGAAGCTACACAGGAAATGCAAAGGTCCGAAATCAGTTCAGATAGCTTACCATTTGAATTGGCTTGCCCAATTACATTGTCGGATATCCTATCAGCTATTCGATCACTCCCTTCGAACAAGGCTCCTGGCGTTGATCATGTAAAAAACGAGATGCTTCTTCCTATTCAACATCTCCTTGCACCAATCTTGCTAGCATTATTCCAATTATGTTGGAAATGGTCCTATGTCCCTGAAAGTTGGCGAGTGGCTCAAGTAGTACCTATTCACAAGAAAGGTACCCCAACAGATCCTGGTAATTTTAGGCCAATCAGCCTAACCTCGATCTTTCGCAAAATCCTAGAACGCTGTTTACAGAATGACGTCCAACTGTACAGCCCTCCTATTGACATTGCGCAAGGCGGATTCAGAGAATGTCGTGGATCACTAGATCAAGCCCTCTGTTTGGCCGAAATATGCCAAATATTACGCACTCACCACAAGATTAAACCTACCCTGATCTTCCTCGACATAAAATCTGCTTATGACACTGTTGACCGTAATCTTATCTGGCAGTCCCTACAGCCAACAACACCACCTCCACTACTAGCTCTCCTCCAACATCTCTTTGATTACGTCTACCTTGAGGTCCTTCTTAATAATGAGACTTCTTATCGCTTCTCCCCACGAACAGGAGTTCTACAAGGATCAATACTCTCCCCATTGCTCTATTCTATATATATCAATGATCTACCGAAAAGACTACGACTGAAGCAACCATCAGAGGATACTTCCCCAGTGGAATTAGCCCCACTTATAAATTACTTGTTATATGCTGACGATGTAGTCCTGATCTCTGAAAGAGCACAAATGCCAAAGCTATTAAAGATTTGTGAAGATTACAGTTTCTCACTCGGCTTTCATTGGAACCCATCTAAATGCGTGGTGTTAAGTGACATGAATGATGACTTGAGCTATGAGCTTTATGGACAGACTTTACTCAAACAGCATTCCTTTTTGTACCTTGGAGTTCCCTTTAAACCGGGCGGTTACCTCAACCCACAAGAGCTAATAGAACACAATGTTTGCAAAGCATTTGCTATGATAAACGTATTGACTTCTGTGGGCGTCAACCCCAATGGGTTCGACAGGCTTCTATCCACTAGATTCTACGCACAAATAGTACGTGCTCGGCTAGAATATGGATTAGCAATCAATCGGTTAACTGCTTCCCAAATAAAAGTACTTGAAGATGCTCAGAATGATTGCTTACGACGAATATATGGCGCATCTAAACGAGCCTCAACCAAAGTTATGCGTCACTTATCACGCTTGCCAACAATGAAAGAGCGACTAAACATACTCCAGGCTCAATTCCTCTTTCGATCTTTTACGCTACCTGAAGACGCTCTCCTTACAAAGCTTATGCCGCACATACAAAATGATAGACATCAACAATGGTACAAACTATCCAAGTCCTCACTTTGGAAAATCATACCTCCTCCAGTGGAAGAGCTCAGTCTCAAGGTTTTCAAGGCCATCAAGAAACAATTTCTGCAACAAAGTCTAGATTACCAAAAACAACGTAAAAATTCAAAACTACTTTCTTGCTGTCGACCAACAGTCTCACTTGATCCAATCCTTTGGTTGCCGATGACCCGAAAAGAACGTAGCCGATGCATAAGATGGCGCCTTGGATGGCTTCCTGGTGGCAAACCCAGGCCTTGTCCCATTCATCCAAATCAGACGCTGACAAAATCGCACGCAATTCAATGCCTCAACATGCACAACCGGCTACAAATGCCTAGTGCTATTGAAGATCCTTTGTCGTTCCTTTTAAATATCCTACCAACAAAACTTCCTCGTTCAAGTCATACAGTTACCCCTTGGATTCTTCGTTGGCCAACCATATGTTCAATACTATTTGAACTGGACCATCTCTATAACCATATCGATACTTGTACCAGGCCTCCACACGGTCAGCTCCTTCTAAATTGGCTCTTAAAGCATTAAGAATGCTATCACGTTCCAAATACTGTTCCATTGACCTTTTTTACCTTTGATCCCGAAGGGTTTTTTAGCCTCATATTACTTTACCTTATATTGAACTAGTCCGGGCAAACAGATGTGATAAACACCCCGCGCTCAAATGGACTTTATAAATAAATAATCTTTCAAATTTAAAAAAAAAAAATTTATTTTTTTGCTTGGTCGGGTCCTTTTTTTGCGTGGTCGGATCCTTTTTTTTTGTGTGGTCGGGTCCTTTTTTTGCGTGGTCGGGTCCTTTTTTTGCTTGGTCGGGTCCTTTTTATTTTGTTGCTTGGTTGGATCTCCCAAAATGTTAACATGCACCGATTGTGAAGAAAACTTCAATACAAATGACACCCTCAAAAGACATAAATATGAAAGGCATTGTAAAAAATGCACTATCACCGCAACAGTTGAAGGTACGTTCAATTTAGATTCAAATCTACAATTGTTGACTCTGGGTTTTCAGGAATTTGTGAAAAGGTTGTAATAGAAAGAAAAAATGATCATTTACAATGTCCTTTTTGCAATAAAGAACACTTGACTAGAGATGGTATAAAATCTCATATACTGAAATCAAAATGTAAAGCAACTCTTTTCAATGAAAGAACCAAGACAACGAAAAAGCGAAACTATGATGCTGCCGTTTTGAATGCATGTGGTGCTTTATTGTTTAAGAAGCCTCATCAAGACCAAATATTTCAACTTGTTGATGCAATGAACCTCAGTCCCATTTGTTTGACCACCAATCAAGGCCAAGAAGTAAATGCATTAGTGCATGTAGATAATGTTAGTCAGATTTGCAACAGCAATTTTACAAAAGCCATTCCAGTCTCCAAAAGAAAAAAAACAGTTGATGATAACTGAAACATTTTGAAAAATCGAAACCTTGCCGATATCAAAAACTTCAAGAACTCCTTTTATATCATTGGTATGATAACAATAAGACTAAGAATCAAGTTACATAAAAAATAAAAAACAGTTTTGTAATCAGTGACATCAATATCATTTTTGAAGTACCTTGATTATCCAATGTTGACAATAAAAAGGTTGATTTCAAAAATTTGTGTGTGGCTTACAATATAGGTGCCATTGGGAATATAGGATCAAATTGATAAAAAAGAGTTTTTGTGCTATATAGGTATTCTGATTAGAAGGCTCGTTTTCTTTTCATATTGCATTCACAGATTGACATTGGTTTTTTTGATACATGATGTGTAAAGGATACTTTAAATCAGTTTTTGGGGGTTTTAAAACAAATACGATTGTGGTTTTAAACTTGTAACCAACATTCTGTGAAGTGACGCTAAGCATGTAGACTGACTCGTCTACCACTTTTTTTATGTCTATCTCAGAAAAAAAAATTCCTGCATGATTCCAGCACTTGTTTCGAGTTTTGGCAGCGAGTGAATTCAGTTAACTTCCATGCAAAAAAAAAAAAAAAAAAAAAAAAAGATTGTTTCAAAGTATATGGTATTTTCAAAATCACAGGTATGCTTCTGATTGTTTTATAGTCAAGAAATGTTACTTGTCGTGTAATTTCAAAGCAATGGTTATAAAAGACGTCTTTTAACTTTCTATATTTCAGTAAATGTCAAGAGTGGTATATCATACTTCTTTTTTTTCGATTTTTATAGATGGAACCGCTGGGATGTCTTCTATTACGCAAATCCTCATGGGTGTTCATCGTCAAAAACATTGTACCTGGTCTATCCAAGATAGTTTATAGCATTGCATCCTAGTTCATATTAGGATGTGCTACCTTGTATCACATAAAATTGATTTCTCAATAAAGAATACTGTCTTTACTCTTGTTTAAAATCTTCATATTTCATTCGACCACTTGTATAACTTTTTACAACTGGTAAAAAAAAAAGGTTCATCATAGGCCATTTTTTGTATCGCAAACTCAATCACTCCTGTGTTTTTTACTGAATAACAACAGAAAATTAGTATTTCTAACCAAAATATGTAATCTGTAAAAAAAATTGAATCGATAGGGGGAATTTTATTGGCAAACAACTTTTTTTTTACCAGCTTGAATTGTACATGCAGATTGTAAAAATGTATTAAACATATGAAGAGAATGTCTGCTTCAATGATGAAACGACATGCTCATTTACACGAGTAATTACTGGAAGAAGCTGATTTACCGACAGCTCTAAAAGTTTGTTCAATTGGGAGTTGTTTATAACAGGGATTTCCACATCATCACCATACAAGTTCAGTATTGACTGGAGTATTTTGATTGTTTCACCTTCTGACTTGCACTTTTGTATTTGATTCTCGATGAATTTTTTTTTCAAAGAGCCTACAATTTCATCTTCTATATTACTCTCTTCTTCATCAAATATTTTCAATGCAATTTCTTGGAAAACTTCGGACATAGTCTTATAGTCAGATATGTCATGGCCATTATCACATTGGGAAAGAGTGAAGATGTTGTAGGGGTACAAAGTATGGTTATCGGTTATCATGCATGCAGCTCTTGATCGGTTATACGTGCTACGGTAATGAAAGTTGGTTTGTATTTGGCGAGTTTGATATAGGAAATCATAAGTGTTTATGGTGTGGTTAAGAGGTTCCATCATAAGCTTCTTTGCTTTATTCCAAGACTCTTTGTGTATATAAATTTTTATATTTCTTGACTGTTCGTTGCTGGAGATAGTAAAATGATGTGTGGATGGACCAACTTCTGGTTCATAAGGACTATCAATGCGGATACTAGATGTTACCAGTGAGTTGAATGTTTTTGTACCAAATATAAGTTTTGAGCCATGATTGTCGATAATTGTTGTCACCCAGATATTCCGATAAGGGGATCGAGGTGGAGGAAGTGAAGAAGATGGCTGTTGTTTTGATTTAACTGTGAAATCTTCCCTATGTACATCTACTGACCTCGTCCTTCCATAGACTTCATGACATATTACCAAAATAGCTTTGCTATTGATCACCATTATCATCCCCGCAAGAAGAGCCGAGCAAGAATATTTGATATGCTTCTTAGTACTCCAATCCGTATTTAATAGGGTGCACATTTCTTCATCAAGTTCCTGGAATTCATTTGGATTAAATAGATTACGATAAACACTTTTCGTTAGCACATCATCAAGTTCCACTTCTATTTCTACAGGTTCATTGTCAATCAATCGTTTTTTGGCAACAACTGAAGCACTTTGGATATCGTTTTTTTGTATTTGTTGGAATTGACTTTCGTGCGCAAGCACATTAAATTCTTCACCATCACTGTTGACCATGCTAACAGGCTTCAAGTTGACTGAAGAAACCACCTTTAAAATCATCTCTTGATGAGGCTTCTTAAACAATAAAGCACCACATGCATTCAAAACGGCAGCATCATAGTTTCGCTTTTTCGTTGTCTTGGTTCTTTCATTGAAAAGAGTTGCTTTACATTTTGATTTCAGTATATGAGATTTTATACCATCTCTAGTCAAGTGTTCTTTATTGCAAAAAGGACATTGTAAATGATCATTTTTTCTTTCTATTACAACCTTTTCACAAATTCCTGAAAACCCAGAGTCAACAATTGTAGATTTGAATCTAAATTGAACGTACCTTCAACTGTTGCGGTGATAGTGCATTTTTTACAATGCCTTTCATATTTATGTCTTTTGAGGGTGTCATTTGTATTGAAGTTTTCTTCACAATCGGTGCATGTTAACATTTTGGGAGATCCAACCAAGCAACAAAATAAAAAGGACCCGACCAAGCAAAAAAAAAGGACCCGACCACACAAAAAAAAAGGATCCGACCAAGCAAAAAAAAAGGATCCGACCACGCAAAAAAAGGACCCGACCAAGCAAAAAAATAAAAAGGATCCGACCACGCAAAAAAAAAGGACCCGACCACGCAAAAGCACAACTCAGTGTAAAAATTTGGATGTGGAAGAACTCGTTTGATAACTGTTTGAATCATATTTCAAATGTTTTTGTTTAAAATAAAGTGTGAAATGACCCTCTCACAATCCACGAATTGAACTTCAAACAACCAGTGAATTTTTTTGGTAAGACCCCCAATATTTATTTGAAAGCCCGTACTTTTTTTCGCAAAATCCTCACATTGAGAATGGAACGACTGTATACAGAACAAGGGGGGGCTCTTTTTCCGCTTTCCATCACTTTCCATAGCTTTTTGCCTTATTTGGAAAGCGATAATACTTTAATACAAATAAACAGCATTGACAATAAAAATAAATACAACGACAAACACATATAATACAGAAACCACTACTATGGCTCCTGTTAGTAGAGGCCGTAAAGCTTCAAAGCCTATTCTTTCTAACGAACAAATACAAATCTTAACTGCACAGTTTAATACTCAACGTCGACGACTTGTATGCACCAACTGTAAAGAAACTAACTCCTTTCATCGCAATGGATCCATAGCTGGTGACCCTCCTCAACCTTGTTTTGTTTGCAAATCCTGTGGTAAAACATACAGTGCACCAACCATGGCTGAGATCTGCGAATTGGCATCCACTACAACAATGCTATCTCAACCCCTATCCCTTGACGCTATGATGGAAACTTCTAACACTCAAGACGATAACCCAGAGGCTATGCCTGTTTCTACAACAACAGCAACTGATATTGCTAGTCTTCAAGCAACGATTGAACGATTCTGTGCCGAACTCAAGCAAACGCAAGCTGAACTTAAGCAAGCACGTACTGAAATAGACATGCTTCGCAACCAACGTACTCAAAATCTGAACCAATCAACAATTGAGACCCACGATACTCAGTTTCCCTCTTTACCGTCAACTGCCCAGTCACTTCCTCCTTGGAAAGATACAGCCCGCCTCAACAGTATTAAACAATCAATGCTTGAAAAACGCCAACAACGCCGTATTCAACGACAGGAAAATGCCGCTCGCTTTTTACAACCTCCGTCTGAAAACCAAGGCTTTCAATATATTTATATTCCTACCAAAGCCCGAGTTCCCATCGGACAATTACGAAACCGTCTCCGTAGACTGGACATCAATAACAGCAGAATCTTGGACATTAATTATCCCACAAGAAATATTGTTGCCCTCTTAGTCCATAATGACTATGCACCTGAACTTAAAGCACATCTCCAAAAATTCAAAGTGACTGTAAATGAGAACTTCAACCCATGCGACGGATCTATCCTTATGGATCCTAAATATGAACAGAACACTAAAGAAGAGCGTGACTCCCTGGCTTTTATGCATCACTGTGATCACATGAAGCGAGCTATTAACTATATTCGTGTTCCAGTTAAAACTGCAGTAGCGCGCTATTTTTACAATCAAGGCTGGATCGACAAACAAACATTTACCGAAACACTTACAACTACTGGATCTAAACCAACGGATGTCTTCTATGTCGATCAAGACGCAGATATGAACATCTCAGACCTCGATGACAATATCTCCCAATTATAATGAGTACAGTCTCAATCTCATTATTCAATGCCACTGGCCTGCCAAAACAAGCTATATCACCAATCCTTAAATTAGCTGAATCATCTTCTGTTTTACTAATTACTGAATCATGGCTACTCCCACCGAACAAATACCCTACATCATGGAAACAATTTCATACCTATGGTCAACCTATCCAATCATTCAAGCATCGAGGTAGTCTTGGAATTGCCCTACTAATCAACCCACTTACTAGCGCTACTGTTCAACACATCCCACACAAAAACCCGTTATTAGCTAAGTATACATTATCATTCATTATATCTAAGATACTAGTTCACTGTCTATATCTTCCTCCGTCTCTTTCACACACAGAGGTTTCCAATATTCTACAACAATTACCTTTAGAGTTCCCCAATACAACATCAACCATAGTTTGTGGCGATCTAAATGCACGAATGGGAATATATACTGGTGACACACTCTTTAATTATCGTGGACGGCTACTACATGATTGGATACAGTCAAACAATATGATTACATGGAATGAGCGTTTAAAATATGGACGTCCTACTTCTATTACATATCATGGCAACAGTATCATTGACTATTTTATCAGTACAACGGAACTCACCGAACCAAAGCTAGTTATACGGGATGATCTATCACTCGATTCCAATCATAAATTTATGACTCTATCCTTTCAAACTAATATTCCTGGTAGCAATCTTCTTCCTCCAAAGAGGCTCACATGGCATTTGGGAAAGCTAAAGGACGATAAAAAGGTGACTACATATCAACAGGTATTCACAAACCTTACTGCTGATTTGATTCCACACCCTCCACCTCTTTTGCCCGATAGAAGCTCTGCCATTAATTATATCGAGGATTTTAACTCTGCAATCTGTCAAGCCATATACCAATCTCTGGATCAAGTATGCGGAAAAAGCGACCAGCAAAAAGATGCCGAGTTACAAAAATTCTGGACAATTGAACTACAAGATACTTTTAACCTCAAAGAATACTATTACAGAAAATGGAGAAAAGCACAAGGGTTAAACCGCCTCAAATACTGGCTCCTACACCAGGAAACAAAAGCACTACTAAGAAGGATGGTACTACGACGACGAAGAGAAACATGGCATAATTTCTGCGAGAGAATGGAACAAGGAGAGTATACAAAATCTATTGCAAGATTTTGCAAAATACGTAAAAATAGAAACCTAAAACCCTCTTTTACTACTTTAGAAGGCCCCCAGCATGCTGCTAATTTAATGGCATCTCACCTAAATTCTATCTATGCTGGACACCTACTTCATGAAACTGAACCCAGGCTTCATATTCAACAAGATTGCTCTGCTACATCTGCTAGAGAAACCTGTCCTATTCTATTGGACGACATACTCTCATCAATCAAACAATTACCCTCCAAAAAAGCTCCAGGTTCTGACCATATCCGACAAGAAATGTTACTACCTATACAAGACCGTCTTTCACATCTATTACTCTTCTTATTCCAACTATGTTGGTCGTGGTCATATACACCAGAAGGCTGGAGAGTCGCCCAAGTAGTACCAATTTACAAAAAGGATGACCCTACCGAACCTAGCAACTATAGACCCATTAGTCTCACCTCCATATTTCGCAAAATACTGGAGCGCTGTTTATATCAATTCCTTGTTGACAATAGTCCTCCATTAGATCTAGCTCAAGGTGGGTTTCGTGAAGCCAGAGGATCGTTAAACCAAGCTTTATGTTTAGCTGAAATTTGCAATATTCTTCGCCGACACCATCGCGTTACCCCAGTTCTCGCTTTCTTAGACATTAAATCGGCATACGATACCGTAGACCGCAATTATATATGGCAGAAATTAGAGCACACAGCACCTACGGCTCTCCTATGTCTAATTCGAAACTTATTCGATGATGTCCAAATAGAAGTTTTGCTCAACAATGCCACCTCCACTCGATTTTCACCTGTCACGGGCGTCTTACAAGGATCTATACTCTCGCCCTTTCTTTATTCTATATATATTAATGACTTACCCAAGACACTACGCCCACAACCAATAGAAGAAGGCCTCTCTCCCGTCCAACTGCCCCCCCTCATGAATTGTCTTTTATATGCTGACGATGTGGTACTCATCGCTGATAAGAAACAGATGGTACACTTGCTGAAGAAGTGCGAAGATCACAGCCACAAACTTGGATATAGATGGAACCCAAAAAAATGCGTAATCTTAGATCCCACAGACCAACCACTAAAGTACACTCTTTACGGAGATGTTCTTGCAGCTCTACCTTCCTTCTCTTATCTTGGAATCCCATTTCGGCCAGGTGGATATCTCAACACTTTTGGCTTACTCAGCAATAATATCAACAAAGCACTAGCTATGATGAACCAACTATCGTCAATTGGTATTAACCCCAAAGGCTTTAGCCCACTTCTTGCTACTAGATTCTATACCCAGATAGTTCGTGCTCAATTAGAATATGGACTTGCAATAAATAAGATAACATCACTCCTAGCCAAGAAATTAGAAGATGCACAAAACATATGCCTACGCAGAATCTTTGGCGGCTCTAGTCGATCCTCTGTCAAAGTGATGCTGCATCTAACTAAGCTTCCTACAATGCAAGAACGCACTTATATATTGCAAGCCCAATTCTTGTTACGATCACTAACTCTACCGGACGATACTCTGCTTACCTGCCTATTACCTCATATACGTCGTTCGGACAGTCATTCATGTTGGTATAAGCTTTCCAAATCACCATTATGGGCACAATGCCTACCCCACCCAGAGCAATTAGACAAACGTACACTTAAAAAGATTCAACTACAGTTCCGGCAAGACAATCTCAACCAGGCGCGATCATCTCGACACTCTATACTTCTTTCTCAATGTCGCCCAACGATATCATTAGACCCCATCCTTTGGCTACCAATGACAAAAACAGAAAGAAATAGATGTGTACGCTGGCGTCTTGGCTGGCTACCAGGCGGCAAACTAGAACCCTGTCCAAGACATCCTATACAGATGCTTACAAAACAACATGCAGTAAGATGTCTCGATATGCACCACCGCTTACAAATGCCAGAAACAGTCCAAGATCCTCTATCGTTCCTTCTCAACAGATTACCAAACAGAATACCATGTTCATCTCACTCCGCCTCTCCATGGTTTATTCGTTGGCCGGTCATCTGTACTATACTTTATGAACTTGACTACCTATTCCATCATAAGGACCAACCGCCACCGCCATTTCAACCAGGGCAAAGATTCCTCGATTGGCTACCCTCTTCCCTTCACTAGTGACATTCACTTGTTTCCTTCACTCTCCCTCCCATATCTTTTTTACCCTTGATCCCCAAAGGGGTTTTTAGTTTCCATTAAACTTTTTATTGATCTGACCAGGGCGAAAACGATGCTATATTAGACATCATGCGCTCAAAATGGTCATTAATTTTATAAATAAAAACCAAATTTAAACGTATATCTTTAATTTATGGAAAATAGAAATTTCCAATTCCGTAAAGATCTCGGTTATCACACATATTAAGCAAATCATATAGAATTAAATGCGATTATAGAAATATCAAGCCACTACACCCTAACCATAGAAAAGTCTATCTAATGAATCACTGCCAATCTTGAAATATATAAATATAGCTCACTTTGTACATAGTTTTAATCTTTAGTCTTTATTATAATAAACTTTCAAACCGTAAGGGATTCTCACGTATTTTACAGTTTCTTTTTGTTTATAGAGGATATCTCTATTGAGAACTCCGGTTTATTTAAAGTCAAGCGAATATATTAAGATATAATAAAAGTAAAAATGGGTTTTTTTTTTTTTTTTTTTTTTTTTTTTTTGCTAATGTTGTTATTGTTGTCAAATGTCTTCATCAATGCGGATTTCGGCATCAATAAGGTGGTTGAGTTTCTGAGCTTGTAGGAAGACATTGTCACTGAGAAATGGAGTAGAGTGGAAGATGAACTGCCAACGAGCAGACCAGATAGCTTGTAGGACGCAGGCAACAATTTGACTAGATGAGAGAGAGGATACTAGGGAAATGCGAGGGTCGCGAAGAGGGAAGGTGACAAGGTAGTAACAGCAGCAGAGATATCAGAGAGGAAGTGGTGGATTGTATATTGCCAAGCATTGTCAATAAACAAAGTTGAAATTTTAATCCAAACTGGTTGTATTTTGTTGCAGATATAGAAAAAGTGAATAAGTGAGTTAGGTTCCTGCAAACAAAGGGGACAGAGAGGAGACAAGAATCGTTGTATGTTGCATAAGTGCAGGAAACTGGTGTGTGGGATTGAGTTGTGGACAATCTTGAACCACATAGTTCGGGACCGAAGTGGAATGTCCAAACGCCAGAAGGAGGACCATTTAGATGAGTTGAGTAAAAAGGAGGGAGCATGGGTAGTGGGTGGAGGTTGAGGTACTGGGCATGGGCACGAGAGGCGATTGTGTTTTTTGCTGGACAACAGTGTTTTGGATATTTTCGGTGAAGGAGAAAGCAGTTGGTTGGGGATATTGGGAACTGAATCGACGTTAAAGATGGATAAAATGAGTGTTGTGTGGTCAACAATGTTGTTGATGGTGGTGGGATTGTCGAAATGTGTTGCAGCAAAGGTTCGAAGTTGGATAATGTTGGAGGTGAGGAGGTTGATCACTTGTTTGGTTGTACGGGTGAAATGTTGAATTTCAGTGCGGGTGAAGGTGCGATATCGGAGACGGAGTGTTGAAGAGTCGAATATCATTATATGTGATCCCAGCATTTGGCGATAGGGCTTGAGGTGGCGGACTTGAGGGAGTGGAGGTGTACGGTTGATCAAAGGAGTGTGTGAAGGCAACAGAGGAGTAGCTTGTATTAAATATATAAGAGGAATAGTGAGGATGGTAGTAGGAGACAAGACGGCATCATCAAAAGCACGACAAATGAGGGAATCAAAGGCAGCAAAGAGGATTGAGAAACAATGAAGTGTTGTGGTCGAGAAGTGTTTGGATCTGAAGGCTGGGAATAGTAGCGAAGATGCGCTGGTAATTTGATAGTTTGGGTAAAGTTGAGGAGTCGTGCTTTTAAGCAAGTATAGACCGTAGATGACACTAGGGTAAAATACACTTGGAAAGAGAGAATCTACAGGACTGGAAGGAGAACAAGAGAGGATCATGGGAAGCAGCCATCGCCACTGCAGCGCTTGAATTTGGACCGCTGGATCAAGAGCACCAAGACCACCTTGAGACCGAGGAAGTGAGAGGGTCGCGAAGCTGATCTTAGGGAAAGAATTGGCATTTAGAAACCTGGAACCTAGACCTTGGAGTGTAGCTATTTGTTTTTTGGTGAGAGGTAATACCTGAAGTACATGCCATAATCTTGAGAAAATGAGACAATTAAGAACCGTAACACGACTGCGTATTGACAGATTTCTTTGTGAGTGGACTTGGCAAGACAGTGCAATTTTATTCGTTAGTTGATTGACGTATAAGGTGCGTTGGGCAGTGGATGAATAAACTGGGTAGCCGAGGTATATCAAAGAGTGCGTGGAGAGACGGTCATGCCAGGAATTAATGTTGTGGGAGACTAAAAATTGTTGCCAATTAGGAAGCGGATCACCATATAGAGAGAAAGCCTGTGTTTTGTTAAAATTGAGCTTAGCATTGGAAGCTGCATCATATATGTCCACTGCGTTCTTGAGGCGTACAAAGTCGGAAGGAGAGTGAAGAAATACTAGTACATCATCGGCATAAGCAAGTATCTTAACAGGAGGTGGAGGGCAGGCGTCATCCGATGGGGGTCGGGGGCTGTCATCGAGGTAACGAGTGTCTTGCAGTTGGCCGAATGAAAAGCCACTATAAAGGGGATCAGAAGAAATTAACCGCAAGAACGGATCGAAGGCGATATTGAAAAGCAGAAGACTAAGTGGATCACCCTGGCGAAGTCCACGTTGTGCTACAAAAGATGTAGTTAAGAAACCATTGATGTTGATACTGATATTGATAGAAAAGAATAATCCAATGATGGTGATAACTAGAGGTGGTGGAACTCCAAAACGGATCATGACTTGAGAAAGATAAGACGGATGGACACGATCGTACGCCTTTTCTTGATCAAGAAGAAGGCCAACAGCAGACGATTTTCGGATGGAAGCAGAAGTCATGACTTGGTGTAACAAACGACCATGCTCTCCAATAAATCGTTTGAGCATAAAACCCATTTGACAAGGAGAAATCCTATGAGAGAAGACGGACATTAGTCGACTATTCACGAGACGCGTAAAAGTTTTAACATCGGTATTGATTAAAGAAATGGGTCGCCAGCTTTTCAACAAAGTAAGACCACCTTTTTTGGGAGAAGAGCGGTACTAGTACAAAACCAAGATGAAGGGAAAACGCTTTGAAGCAGAGCTTTATTGTACAATTTCACAGTCAGTGGGGCAACCCCGGGGTGCTTGAAAACCAGCGAGAGAATCTCGTATGGAATGCCATTAATACCAGGGCTGCTTTTGCGAGGAGATCTGGAGGACGCTGAGACAAGCTCATGAATGGTAAATGGAGCCACGAGAGGTGGTATTGAATCGGACGGAGTGATGTCGCTGTCAGGGATAATGTCCAATAGAATGGAGACATCAGCATCACTAGTTGGATCTGACTGGTACAATTGTTGGTAGAATGTTTTGGCTGCATCTTGAAGGTCTACAGATGAAGTACAAAATTGACCAGTAATAGGTTATTGTAGACTGGAAATGTATTTTTGAGGAACACGAGTGGCAATGGATTGTTTGAGATAGCCTGCCGATGTCTCGCCATGTTCTCGCCAGTGCTTACTTGCTTTCAAAATTTGGTTGTTAGCAAAGTCTTTTTGTAGGTTACCTGTGAGGGCTTCAGTTTTGGCTAATTGGGTGTGTAGATTTCCGTTGGATTCTGCCGACGTTAACAGGCGGGTGCGTTTGTTTTGGAGGCGTGTAAGATGGGCTTGTCTCCAGGAAGCCTGTCGGCGGCCAAATGATCGGGCAACTCTTTTAACTTCGGATTTGACATCTTCCCACAAAGATTGGGTAGATTCGATAGGAGTACAGTGATATTTGTTAGTAAGGTCGACAGGAGGGAACAGACGAGAGGAACAGAACCAATTCAAAGATTGATATAAGGATTTCACAAAGTATGAATTACGTGCCAGATAGGGATTAGCGCGCCATGGGCCGTTGTCATGTTGACCACTACCAAAGCGAAGACGAACAGAAAGTAAGGCGTGATCGCTCCAAGGATTGTTGATGAATTCAATATTGGAAGTCTGAATACAGTCACGGATAGACTAAGAACCAAATATGTAGTCGAGGGTTGATGAACTAGAGCCACATTGAAAAGTTGGTAGAGGAGCATCAAGAGACGGATGCGTGAGTTCAGTAAAATTGGAGAGGAGGAATTCATGCCAATCTTTTTGAGCCGCAAGGAGTGGAGTCTGTGTAGGAAGGTTAGTATGGTTATGATAAAAGGAAGGGCTATAATTGAAGTCACCAGTTATTAGTAATCGATGGTTGAGGTGATAACATTGATTGAAATCAGTCGTATCTATGTCATCTATTGGGGGTCACTAATTAACGAAAAAATTGGCAGCTGCATGATGTTATAATAGTATTGACGGCGTGGCGATAATGAAGCTGGTGCGTAAATAGTTACGATGATAAAGGGTTCAAAAGTGTGATTCATGTGGGATACAGTACAAGCTATAAGTCTTTGATCTCTATCGACAAAGGCAGAGGATAAAACTAGTGAAGGATTCAAACTCACAATGCCGCAATAATGAGACCAGACAGAGGACTTGGCTTGGAATTTCATGTCAAGAATTTGTTGTTGTTCGAGGTCAGATGCATATGTTTCTTGGAGGGTGAGCAGATCCAGTGATTGTGATCGAAGGAAGCGGATGAATTCGGAACCGGTGGTGGGTTGGTTGGTTTTGATGAGGCTACGGCAATTAAGAGATCCAACATTAATGTTGACTTGTTTGTTTCTGGATGAAGGACTGTCGTATTGGTTTTCGGCGGGAGGAAAGGATCTAGATTCAGGGTCAGTAATAGGATAAGTTGTAGAATTAATAGAGTTGTTTAGATTTATATTAGTCATATTCTTATTCATATTGGGCATAATCATAAGTAAAAAAATGAATGTATGTTAGTTGGGCTCCCTATTGGGAGTCCTCTTCACCCAGCCGAACTGGGCGTTTACCCTTATTGCATAGGCGAAACACATGTCGAAGCTGGGGTGGGTTTGTTGTTCGATAGAGAGGTGGTAGTATTAGTGGTGATGGAGGCAGGAGTGGAGGTTTGGGGATTGAGAGATGAAAATTGTGACGGTGTGTCATATGCTGGGAGATTGATGTTCTCATCTGGCATATTGACATCATCATCGCGGCATACAACTTCCAAGTGGGCATTGTCTTGATCCTGCTCGTCCCGGATTTGCTCTAATTGATGAATGTGAATATCCTCAAATTCAGGTGTATCCTCTAGTTGAGTTTCCTCTACTGGAACGTCATTAACGGTGACAGGTACTGTTGTTATCGTGGTGGGACTTTGGCTAAGATGTTTCTGAGCTTTGTTGACTCGAGGAGTAGCAATGGCGCGGGTCGTGATGGTGGAGGTGAGTTCAATGTGACGGGATCGCTTGGCAGCTTCATGTTCAGAGGGAGATGCACGCGAGCACTGGATACTCAAGTGACCTTTAATTCCGCAAGTATAGCATGTGCGGTTTTCTTTTGGTCTTTCAGGGCATGAATCACGGTTATGGCCCATCTGTTTACAATAACGACAGTGCACAGGCATCTTATTCCAGGTGACGAGTATAGCAGTTTGGTTTTTGTAGTCAACCTTATAAGAAGGCTGCAATTGGTCATCAGATGAATCGGCGATGTCAACTAGCACATGTCCGTTTCCACGGAACCATTTGGAGGATGCATCGTCAAGATGTAGGACGATGTCAATAACCTTCCCGTATCTGAAGAAAATGTTCAGCAAGTTAATCTTTGTCTCCACTGGTGATTCCATAGGAATACCACTGAAGTTAAAACGAGTCAAAGAAGAGGAGAAAGTTCTGGTTGCAGGGAAGCTGATATCATTAAATACGATTGGCTTGCTCATGCTTGTTGACAGTAGTCATAAGAGGCTAGGCCAATCTCTTCAGACAGAGAATTACCATCCTCTTTATGTTGGACGGCAAATCCAATACCAAATGGAAATTTATCACGCAGAGCTGACAAGAAGTCTAGGTCCAGGTGACAGTGGGAGGAGGGGACAGTATATGTAACTGAGCAATCTGATGAACCAGTGATGTACGTCAATGGAGTGGAAGGTACAAGATTGTCATTAATAATAGAAATGTAAGTTGGGTCAGAAGTTGCTGATGCAGAGGGTCGACAATTGAGATTTAGAGTGACAGAATGATGTATCCATCATTCATAACTCGATATGAAAACAGTATTAATAAGATACATGTAAAATATATCCAATAGATAGGCTACAGGTTAATTCGGATAATCTTCATTAAGGATAAGATGCTGCGTAATTGCACAGTTAAATTATATTAAATCCAGGAACTAAATCACAGTCAGTCGCAGTCAATCATATACGAGCATTCTATGGCAAATATAACAATAGAAGAACACGTAACCCTTATCTATTTATTGTCAATTATGTCATACTCATTAATTATTAATACATGACATGAAATATTATCCGCGTATGAAAAGTATAAATAGAGTATAATTTTCTTATTAAATAAAACAATCTCTTCATCGAGTCTCGTCCTCTATTGTTTCTTTTATTCTCTTGAATAAATCACCAAATTATGTCAATATACTATTCAGGATCATATCCGATTCCTTTTACTAAAATAAAGGACTATAATCTTATGTATCCTTAACAGTTATTTCTCCAGAGAATTTTTTGCCAGTCGCAATCTTCAACAAATTCCCTGAGGTCAAAACTTCTTATAAGGTCGTCACCCCTGAAATTTTCAATGATAATACGTTGATATCAACTGTTGAAGCAAGTATTAAACAAATCTAGGGCCTGATGATCCATTTAGTATTACGAACCCAGCAGAACAATTGGATTTTCGTCACCCAAGTCGAAGCGTATTATCATGAAAAAAAGTTGACGATGTTGCTCAAGTCAGTCAGAAAGATAAGTACCCTGAAGTCCTCGAGATATCTATGAAAAAATGCCAAGAAGAAAAGTGCTCGTGGCATGAGCTATGGTTTAGATTTGGCAAGATCGAGATGGTAGCAACCCGCGGCTACTACGGAAAAGATGGTCAACTAGGTGCATTTCTCGGTGTGTCAGCGCCATCTCGTATAACACATGACATGCATTTTATTTTGTTTTCACCAGAGTTTCCAGCCGAAACAACCGCTTGCTTAAGAATGCTGAGAAACTATAGAAAAAAGGCAAGCCTCAACAAATGGTGTTTCAAATCCTCATTTTTCTGTTCAATGGGATTTGTAACACCCAATCAGTTACAATTACATGAACAAGAACCAGTTAATTACGCTTCTGTGTGCTCGCACCTTTTGAATTTAGCTGTAAATGACGAATTGGTTGGTACTGACTTCGATGAACTTAAAAAGTCATTGGCAAAATTTGAATTTTGTAGAAGCCTTGACTTCGAGAGTGAAGCAAAAGATGAAGACGTTTTGAAGAAGCTCGAGGCAATGAAGACCACAAAAAACCAAAAAGGACGAAAACTGTCCAAGGCAAAGTGTTTATTGATTGAAGTTATTCTCAATCATAACCTTCAACTTGATGAAAAAACACTGATGCTTCTTTACAGTGGTATAATATACCCAAAAGTAAAGAACATCAATAAAAAACGTGCAACAGTAATGGAAAATAAATTAAGTTTTCTATACATGTATATTTATCGAATTTAGTAAAACAGTATAGCTTGAATAAAATACAGAATTATATATCTGATTATAATGTAATACAAGAACATTTATATGTTTTTCATCCATATCTTTTAAGAACTTTATTGATAGCCAATTTGTAAGCCATTTGCTTATATTTGGAAGAAATTTATCTAATGAAACACGCTCAGGTATAAGCATCCGGTCATAATTTTTACCTCTATCAGCAGAAAAAATAAAAAAAATATCAGCCCCCACTGTACAGTACAGTACTTTTAGTTTTTAAAGAGCACAGAGCCCACCAAGGAAGTCACAGATCAATGTAAAGACGAGTGCAGTATATGGCCCGTAGGACTCAATGCGATTCATGCTTTTTTTTTTTACCTTCGACAAAATTTTATGAGGCAATTTCCTTTTCGAATTTTTTTTCAAGTATTGATGAGTCCTATCACTTCAGAAAATGAAAATACTTGTTGAAAAACTAAAGCATTCACCTGTCGGGTCTCATAGTAACAGGTCGTAATATTGATTTATCAAAATGGAGCTTTTGACAGTGGAGAGCAATTGCCCAAAGACAGATTCAAACGTCTAAAAGATTGACATGGTTTAAAGAAATAAGATAAAGTCAACGAAGCCATCAACAAAGGCTACTTATTCTGACTAATAGTTTTTGAGCTCAAAGTGCTTAACTAGTTTATTGAGAAGAGGTAAAAGTATAGAAGTGTGCGTTTTCCAGACTTTTTTTTTTTTTTAGCACATACCTTATTTTCTTTATTCTATAAAATGATGAACAACAACGAACAATCAAGCAGCCAAAGGACAACAGTTGTCAATCCAACTTTGCAACGCGTGATAGACAACAATGCTGCTATGCAGTATAGTAACCAGATGATTATTTCTCAAAGCATGGGCAGTCATCCAGTCAATACTACTAAAGCTTACTCAAAAAAGCAAGATAAATGGAGGACAAATATTCCAACTTGTTATTACTCAATATAAACACTCTTAGCAGCCGCGTATTGCTCAAAAATTTAGTGATAGTGAAGTTATTTGAGTTCACATTTTAAGAAAGAACAATAAAGGCACTTCTGCTTGTGGTAATTTGGTTAATACTATTATCATTATACACATGCATTTAACAAACATTATCTTTATAGCTAAGAGCTATCGAAGCCTACAGAAGTGAAATGAATCATAGTCTCTAACTAAGAATTATACCAATAATAACTTTTGTACAGATTACAAAATCTTAACTTTAAAATATGAATATTAAGTAAAGCCAAATAGAGTACCTTGATACGCTTCTTTATTCAAAATCTACTTATACCCTCTTTGAACTTGCGCGATGGCAAGGTATTTATATGTTTTCTAACTGTAACCATTGCATTATCTTCCCTTTCCTTTTTCCTTTTTGACTATCAAAAAGGTTTTTAGCACTCTTTTATCCACTCTTTGATCTGACCCGGGCAATTCAATCCCAGAAGTGATTATGTGCTCAATTGGGTTATTTTAAATTTCAAATAAAAAATATTCTTTAATCGTACCTATTTAAGTAATTTCCTATAATTTTTCCTTTTTTGGCAAGCAAATCAAAGACATTTTCATACCTTATTCAAGACTACATAATAATAACAAAACCACTGACAATTGTAAATGCCACCAACCAAAGGCCCTTAACAAAGTTTAACCATCTGCTCTATTTGAAGAGCAGCTAGCTGAACTAAACTCGCTTTTTACAAAGTATCGCAAAAACTTAACATGCCCAGCCTGCAAGGCTACCACTACCTTCCACCGACATGGAGCTTCTTCGCGCGATCCTACCCAACCACAATTTACGTGCACTAGTTGCAGTAAATACGTTAAGGCGCATTCCATGTATCAACTCGTCCAACTTGCAGCTACTTTTGACGACCAATCCTCTCAACAACCTGACGACATGGACCTCGTATCGAATAATCTAGAAGAATCAACCGATATCGTGCCACCAACCTCACAGTCACCAACAACCCTTGAGGAACCTCATTCAGTTGTCCAACAATTACAAAAGACTGTCAAGTTCCTGACCGCTGAACTCGCTAAGGCCCACCTTGCAATTCAAAACCTACAAAATTAACTCCAAACAATTGCACCTCACGCATCACAGAGACCTACCCACACTGACGTAACAAGTTTTCCTACCGTTACAGAATCCTCAACCAACAACAAGATCCAATTCCCAGATGCTCCTTGGCATAACCCGGCAAAAGTTGATGCCATTAAACAATTTTTACTCCGTCAACGAGAACTTTGTCGTGCTCAACGGGAAGCAGCTGCTGCCCGCTTCTTCCAACCACCTTCACCCAACCAAGGTTTCAAATATTTATACATCCCAACTAAAGCTCGTATTCCTGTTGGTACTCTTCATACTATGTTTCGTCGCATCGGTGTCAATAATGCACGTCTCCTAGACATTCATTACCCAACTCGTAACACTGCGGCCATTCTAATCCACAATGACTTTGAAACCAAATTCACTGAACTGTTGAAAAACATCGCATTACATTCAATGAGAACTTTGATCCCAATAATGGTTCAATCCTTGAAGATCCTAAGCTTAAATCACTCGCCGATTCTGAGCGTGATGAACTCGCTAAGCAACACCAAATTACAAGACTTGAACGTGCCGTACAACACACCCGTGTTCCGATCAAATACGCTGTAGCTCGCTTCTTTTATGAAAAACAGAGGATCTCTAAAAAATTCTACAATTCTCTAACCTCTGATCGTTACCCTCAAGTTTCAAACATTTTTACCCAGACAACATCTCCACTTGAGATCAGCCCCAACTCCGCTAACTTAGACAATTCCAGCAAAATAATTACAGACGATGACTTCGACATGTCTGATGATCAAGGAAGTCAAACCACCAACCTCTAACCTAATGGATCTTCTCAAAATCACATTATTTAATGCAACTGGAATGCTCAAACAATCTATTTCTCCAATTCTAGAACTGTCTCAAGACTCTGATCTACTTTTTCTCACAGAAACTTGGTTACTCTCACCAACAAGGTACAAAACCACCTGGTCAGAATACCACACTTATGGTTTACCTATAAACTCCTCAAGAGGCCGCCGCGGCCACCTTGGTCTGGCCCTCTTAGTGAATCCACAAAGCAATCTATCAATCTATCAAATTACTCATTCACATCCTTTATTATCTAAATATTCTTTATCTATAATTATATCTAATCACATTCTAATTCACTTTCTGTATCTACCATCTAACCTAGGAATCGACGAAGTTACCTCTGTACTTAATGAGTTACCGTTGCAACACTCCAATACTACTATGACATTATTTTGTGGTGATTTCAACGCTCGCCTAGGGACTTATACGGGGAATACTAGATTTGATCACCGTGGACGAATTATCTCCGAATGGATGGGCTCGCACAACCTTACACTGTGGAACCAACGTCTCACATATGGGCAACCTACATCTTACACCTTTCAAGAAACAAGCATTATTGACTTATTTTTCAGCAACGTTGACTTGGTGTCACCTTCTTTGACTATTAGACATGATCTTTCCTTGTTCTCGAATCATAAATTAATGACTCTGTCATTCGCCCTTCCCCCCAGTTCCAGAGTACAGCTACCTCCCAAACGTACAATCTGGAATCTGAGAAAGCTTAAACAACAACAGACCAGAGACTCCTACAGGGACCTATTCACGGAAAAGTTAAAGATCATACTACCACACCATTCATCTCTTAATTTCCCAAATAGGTCTGTAGCTTGTCAATATATTGATACTATCCATCAACAACTATGTGACACCATTTATGCCAGTCTGGATGAGATATGTGGTTGACGCACACCAGCAAGAGAAGAATGGCTTCGAGATTTCTGGACACCTGCCTTGACTGCTGCGTTCCAGCGCAAAGAACACTACTACAGAAAATGGCGAAAAGCATATGGCTTAAATGCACTTAGACTATGGGTTCTACATCAGGAAGCACAAGCAACATTACGACGACTCATCCTTAAACGGCGACGAGAAACATGGCGTTGTTTTTGTGACCAAATGGCCCAGGGTGATTACACTAAGGCAATCGCTAAATTCAGTCGTATTGGAAAAAACAGAGCTATCAAACCAAGTTTCTCAACCCCAGAAGGACCACAACATGCGGCCGAAATCATGGCCCAACATCTTGAGCACATTTTTGCTGGTGATCCCCTTCCACATTCAGCTCACAAACAATGACTCTACACTTGACCCTTATGATGTAGCCTCCTGCCCAATTACTATTGATTCAATCAATAACGCCATAGCTCAACTACCTAGACGAAAAGCACCTGGTGTCGACCATCTCACGATAGAAATGACTGTACCTCTAACATACAACCTAACACTAATACTTGTGCATCTCTCTTTCAACTATGCTGGCGATGGAGTTACACTCCCTTATCTTGGAGAATAGCACAAATCATTCCTATTCATAAAAAAGGCCCAGTAACCGATCCAGGAAATTTTCGACCAATCAGTTTAGCATCTATTTTTAACTATCAGTCAATTATCAAGTATCATTCTCTCTATTAGGCTGTCCATCTATTCCTATCTTACTTATCTTTGACTCGTTCTTACTTATCAACTATCGTAAGTCCTATTTGCAGTTCGCACCTTCAAGCCCTTAACGCCACCCTCTCTTGTCCTCTTTTAGTTGTCCATCCAAGCTTCTTAGTTCCTGTCCTGTTCTTTCTCTCTCTCCTCTCTGGCTTGACAAAATAACTCAGTACACTGTAGTATTAACCCATATAAACAAACAATGAGGTATTTATTCCCATGTCAGTATCATTTCTATGAACAAAGAAATAGAAGCTAAATATAGAGATGATCCAATGGAAACACAATATGATAGACCTTCCAAATATAGAATGCGCAAGCGAACATTTAAAGCGTCGACCCCAACCCAAAACCCAAGCCAAAAGAAGTCCAGATTATTCTGCATCTCAAGACAAAGAAATTATGATCAAGCCCCTTGAAATAGAATATATAAATATACACAAAGAATACATTTTAGTAAAGGACATCTTTCTTTCTTCTAAAAAGGATCCTAATATTTCAGATCTATTTTGGGGTTACCAATTTTATAAGAAGACTTACACCCATATAAACAAACAATGAGGTATTTATTCCCATATCATTAACATACTCTTTTTACTAACTTTATGTTTAAGTTGGTTTCTATTGAATAAATTATATAACAGTAATAATAAAGGAATTCCGTTACATCTTCGAGATATGATATGACTAATTCAGTTGGTGCATCGGATATAAAAATGTTTGATTTAAAGACCTGAATTTATTTGTTTTTTTTTTTTTTTTTTTTTTTTTTTTTTGTTTTCTTTCTAAACTGACCCATAAGGAATATTAAGTATTCTTATTGCATGTTTGTTTTTTCCCTATCTCTTGCTCCCATATATACTATTTTCAGGAATGAATGTCGCATTGTTACAAATTTTACAATACAATTTATACATAATAACGATAAATTCACACGACATTCTTTCCTGAAAATAGTGTACATCTTCAAGCTTTTTCCAAAAGTACCGAGCCGAACATTGTTAATTGAATTTAGTCACACCTGATTATAAAAGTAGAAAAGGCAAAAAAAAAAAAGATTCTTTTCTTTTCCCTTTACTTTTTATTGGTATAGGGATCTGGGGGGAGTTTCTTTGGTCTTTAATCTGGCCCTAGTTTGGTGACTCTTACGAACGAGTGTACTTTCCTATCCTGAAAAACGGTGACGGCCTGAGTAGCTTGGGGGAATAACAGAGAGAGCACCTGAAGAACTTTTGTTTTTGGGACTAGTAGTGCTTTCACCTTCACGTTGGTTAGTCCTGTCAGTATCAAAATGCCTTTCATTTTGAGAAGCCAAGAAAAGAACATTTTATAATTGAAACTAAATAAAAACATTATTTATCTCATCTTTACATATATAAAGTTGTATATCTTTATTTCACTTGATGTCTCGTATTATCGTTTTATTCAAACCGTTTTTATTCAGGACATTCATGCCTAACAAAATCCTGTACTTTTCCTTTTTGGGAAAAAAAAAAAAAAAAAAAAAAAAAAAAAAAAAAAAAAAAAAGGAAGAAAGTTTCAAACAAATTCTCAAGAGGCACAAGAAAATCGTAAACTTTGTAAAGTTAGATTAACGCAAGTAATTCTTACACAAAACGGATTAATTGAAATAAGGAGTCATTGTGCATATTATTTTTTACATGGAGGACTTTATCACTCCAGCCACCATCTTACCGCGCATCTCTTAATGATGCCCTACCTATCCAAGAACAACCGTCATCATTACAACAAATATAGCCTTTTTTTAGAATCGTCCAACATAAACAAAGGATAATATTCAAAAAATACTCATTGTTAACAGGTATTCTTAGGCAATCTAGAAACAATCAATTAAAAATATTACGAAAATAGGTAAAATCTTTATTACAAACAAACATGGTCGGGTCCGAATATATGTCTCGATAACAGCTATTGCTGCATGGTAGGGCTTTGTAACGTGCAGGGGTAGCTCGGCTGTAAACAATCTCCGTGGGCTTAATGAATTCCCTAATACATGACACAACTAAATGGAAACAGAATTGACACTTGCGTTTGATAATTTAAGTTGTTTTTGCAAGAGGTGTCCATTGAGATTGTTTTGTTTTGTTACGACGCTTAAGGATATTACATGGTGTCTAAATAAAAAGGTATGGTATTGCTTTTCATCTCAAGCCATTATTTTGTTACTGATATTTTTCTTTTATCTGTTTGATTGATCCCATATATACTTCTTAGTGAATAATACCTATGGTCAAAATCATTCTGTGTGAAACAAACTGGCGTTATTTAAGCAAGACATTTAGGTTTCTTTGAAGGGCCTATATGTGGAAACGGTGGAATTTACTTTCTTTACCGATAGTCAATGAAAACAAAAGTTCAGTCAATGTCCAGAACAGAGGTAGGTTATACACAACACGATGGAGCCAATCTAATTAACCAACATAATTAGCAATTTGGTATGAAAGATGTACCTGCTCTGATAAAAAATTTACCAACTTTTACTGGGCCGGAATTCTTCCTTTATGATGAAATGCAATCGATCCCTCCTCTCATAACTTTTCTGCCCCCAACATCTTGATACTGCAATCAACGAATCAGAATCAAAAGCTATTCCTGAAGAAGTTCATCTAAGCCTCTCTCTCAATCCTTGCATTAAAGTATTATTAAATCGATTATTCTCGTTATAATAACCTTTTACAAATTATTGTTACTGTAGAATGACATATGTAATGCTCAATAAAATTCTATTTTATAAATCCATTGTATATAATACACATAATATACCTTTTTTTTTGAAAAAATTATAATGCTTGACGATAAATGAGTTTAGATGGCTTAATAACATAAGGTTACTGTTGTACTGTTAAACCTGATCATTCTATATAGTATTGATCTGAATATAATTTGCTGTAATGTAAGTTATATCTTGATTACACTTCGAAATTAGGATTTTTGTCGTTTTTTTCGACATCAACCATAGGCAGTGAAAAAAAGAAAAGTAGATGGAAAAGAGGTTATGATTAATGGCAGAGAAGGAACAAGATCTGAACATTACCTTACATACTTGAATAGCATAATGGATTGTTTGGATTGAAATGGACTCTATAATTACTATCTCATAATGTATATGCTCTCGTTTTTGGTGTCATTTCTACGACAGGAGTTCCGCTTATTGATGTTAAACCCAGCCTCATCAATAGACACCGATTCTTTGCATAATCGAGGTTCGTATCTTTCCATTTCATAAACTATTCGAATCTCATATTCAAATTTTTTATGGAATTCTTTATTTCAGCTTCAAAGTAGGTTCTTTTTTAATAATGATCTGCAAAAATTGAATTAGACGTACAAGTAATTTCTACTGGCTTACATTATGACGCGCATTTTAGGATATGATTTGCTCTAAAAAATTCTCTTTTAAGGCGCTTATTATTTTTTTCTCTTTTGAGTCATCTTTGTTATGGTTTTTAAGAAAGTGTTTTGCCTCATTTCTAATCATTGGTAATCTTTTATGTTTGTAAAATAAATATGAGTTCGGTCTAGATTTAGTAGCTTTTTCAGAAATAAATATCAGAGACCAAATTGGATCTTTTATTGAGATCAGAATAATAAGAATAATAATAATAATGAAGAATAAGGAATTCCTCCTAAGATATGATAAACTATATGTGTATTTATATATATTGAAAACTATCTGAACTACTGCAGTACCGCCGTAGCATAGCTGCGTCCAAGCTGCGGTATGTGGCATAGGTAGTTCAATCAAGAATTCGATGGTGACGTTGGGGGCTAGAGCTCACAATATTTGAAGCATTACTTACCGTTTCGAAACTACAAGGGGAGTGATAATAACACTCAGCTCCAGTAAGTAATACACTGAATACACCCAGTTTTTGCAATATAGGTAATACTCAATGTGACAGAAATTTAGAGAACTCAATTGTAAAAATTAAACTGTCACGGGTTACAATAGTGCCTTGTGTATTCCGCTGAATGAGGTGACCCTCCATACCCTGATTTTGATTAATCTGTATTTCTACTGCTAATAAACTTTTTCTATTGAACACAAAAAAAGCTTCTATTGGTCCAAAAAATCTATTGATCAGAAATAATTTCCCAAAATTTCTATTTTCAAACGCAAATCACTGTACCTATTTAAGTCACCGTGGATCGAAGCTACATTTGGCGAACTTTGCAACCATATCTTGATCCAGCGCTTCTCGACCTCCTTAAAAACCTTTTTAATGAAGTACAGATTGAAGTCATCCTTGGTAATGCTAAATCGCCTCGCTTTTCGCCTAAAACTGGCGTCCTACAAGGCTCCATCCTCTCCCCTTTCTTGTACTCTATCTACATCAATCAGCTACCCAAGCTCCTACGTGATCACCCGCTTCCACACGAGGCTGAACAAGATCCGGTCGACTTTGCTCTATCTGTCAACTGCCTTCTTTACGCTGACGATGTGGTCCTCATAGCCTCTTCTGCTCAACTTCCGGCTATTCTACAAAAATGCGAGAAACACAGCTACCAATTGGGATACCGTTGGAACCCTGCTAAATGTACGATCTTGGCTCCTCCTGAAGATACTCAGTCATACACTCTGTATAACACAATACTTCCAAAACAAAACTCATTCCCGTACCTAGAAATCCCTATCTGTCCAGGCGGTTATCTCCACACTCAGGAACTTATCCAAGGCAACGTCAACAAAGCACTGAAAACAATGAACGAAATGGCAATGATTGGAGTTAATCCCGCCGGATTTGATCGCCTTCTCTCTGTTCGTTTCTATACGCAAATCGTGCGTCCACAACTTGAATACAGCCTTGCCATCAGTATGGTGAAGTACCGCGAATTTCAAACAATCGAATCTTGTCAGAACTAGTGTCTACGTCGAATCTTTGGGGGCGGCTCCCGTTCTTCAACCCAATTAATGCTCCATTTGGTGAACCAATCTTCAATGAAAAATCGTGTCCATATCCTACAAGCCAAGTTCATACTTCGATCTCTGAATTTATCTGATGACACTCTATTTTCTTGGTTACTACCATATATTCGAGCCTCTGCAAGCCATTCTCACTGGTACAAGCTCATCTCATCCCCTCTATGGCGAGTATGCTGTAACCAAGACATAGAACATCTCAATCGTCAAACGTTCAGAATCATCTGTCGGAAATACCTCGAGGATTTGTTTAACCAAAATTGTCAGCGTGTATACTCAAAGCTTTTGTCTGCTTGCCGCTCGCAATCAACTATTGTCCCTATCCTTTGGTTATCAATGACTTCAATTGAACGTAGCCGAGTCGTACGCTGGCGCCTTGGTTGGTTACTGGGAGGTGTGCCTAAGTCGTGTATTTACCATCCAACTGACATGCTCACCCATTCTCAAGCAACTTGGCGCCTACACAAGCACCACCGACTACAAATGCCTTCTACCGAACCTGATCCCTTGTCCCTCCTTTTGAACAAATTACCAACCAAACACAAGAACAGGGCTCTCGCAGGTCCCAAACCTCCATCATCAACTCCCTCAGCCTGGACTGTCCGCTGGCCTACTATCTGCCAAATTCTATTCGAACTCGACTACCTCCATCATGGCAAGATCCCTTCGGAAACTCCCTCTCTTGGAATCAAGTTGGTGAACTGGCTCGGCAAGACCTAACCTAGTATTTGATCATACTTTTCCTTTCTCCTCTTCCCTTCTCTGTCTTTTTTTCCCTTTTGGTCTATCAAAAAGGTTTTTAGCTCTTTACACATTTCTTGATCTAGCCCGGGCAATTCAGTCTCAAAAGTGATTATGTGCTCACATGGATTTTAATTATTTTATTTTATTTTTATATAAATAAAAGCCAATTTTAATCGTACCTATTTAAGTGATGATTATCTGTGTGATTCATGTAAAGCCTGAAAAGGACAAATAAGACTCGTCTTTTGAAGTAAATTTGCAATGATATATTTTGTAAGAGCGCTGTTCGGAAAGACCAACAAGCCTTCAAGGGGTGTATAGAATATTGATTACATGATAAAATGTGAACCAAAAGTATTAAATCTATCTAATTGCTATACCATGGCTTCTTACCATTTAACTTGCTAATCGTCAATAAACCCCCCCCCCTCAAGTGGCTGATCTGCAAATATGGTCACAACGGTTGTGATGGTAGTACGACTATTCCCATTTTTTGTTCTTGTTTTTTTTACACCATAATTTGGGTGTCTGTTTCTTATTAAATACTAAATATGGTCTTTTTATATTTGTCAATTGAATTTGTAATGTGATTTGTATAAAGCGAATGAAATCCCGCATAGTAAGTCGGCACAATGAATGTTTCTTATTGGATGGCGTCGCCCCAACATTACCCCCACTTCACCCAACAACTCCCAGATTTTACAATAAAAGGTTGAAAAGTTTTTTTTTTTTTCTATTCTTCCTCACCTCTTTTATCTTAAGAATATATCTTTATTCTTTGCATTTTTTTATATCAAAAAAAGGGTAAAAGATCAAAGAAATCATGTCAGCAACCGAGGTCTTTACAACAATCGAGCGTACAAAAACCGAGGCAATGAAGCCTCCTCTTCCGAAAACGCAAATGCCTCCTCTTTTTGATAAACCGGTAACCAATAAAAACTGGACTCAATTTGTCAATTGGCCTCAATCCATCTTGTTGCTCTCTACACCACTCATTTCTCTCTATGGTATGTTCACGACTGAGTTGACAAGAAAGACATTGATCTGGGCTATTGTGTATTACTTTATCACTGGTCTTGGAATTACTGCTGGTTATCATCGTATGTGGGCTCACAGAGCTTATCGTGGTTCTCTTGTCTTGCGTTGGTTACTTTCTTTTGCTGGTGCCGGTGCTGTCGAAGGTTCTATTTACTGGTGGTCTCGAGGACATCGTGCTCACCACCGCTGGACTGATACTGACAAGGACCCTTATAGTGCTCACCGTGGTTTCTTTTTCTCTCACATTGGTTGGATGTTGGTCAAGAGACCTAATAACCGTATCGGTTATGCTGATGTTGCTGACCTGAAGGCTGACTCTGTCGTTGCTTTTCAACATAAGTTTTATCCTTATTTTGCTCTTGGTATGGGGTTCCTCTTTCCTACTTTGGTAGCAGGTCTTGGATGGGGTGATTTTAGAGTAAGCTTAAAATGCCGCGTATCATCACAGTTGCTAACTTTTTTTTTTTTTGTTTAGGGAGGATTTTTCTATTCTGCAGTCGCCCGTCTCGTATTTGTTCACCACGCTACTTTCTGTGTCAACAGCTTAGCTCACTATTTGGGTGAAGCTTCTTTTGATGACCATCATACACCCCGTGATCACTGGATTACAGCCTTAGCTACACTTGGAGAAGGATATCACAACTTCCACCATCAGTTCCCTCAAGATTATCGTAACGCTATCAAATACACACAATATGATCCTACCAAATGGTTAATCATCGTCTTGTCTTGGTTTGGTCTTGCTTATGAACTTAAGGAATTCCCTTCAAACGAAGTATCCAAAGGTCGTATCTTTATGCAGGAAAAGAAGATTAGAAGAGAAAAGTCAAAGTTATTTTATGGTGTGCCATTGAAGGATTTACCAGTGTACACTTGGGAAGAATTTCAATCGCTTGTATTGAATGAAAACAAAAAATGGATTTTGATTGAAGGTGTCTTGTATGATGTAAAGAACTTCATGAAAGAGCATCCTGGTGGTGTCAAATACCTCTCAACCGCTATTGGTAAAGACATGACGACTTCATTCAATGGAGGCATCTATAACCACTCCAACGGTGCTCGTAACTTGTTGACATCTTTGCGTGTTGGTGTTTTATTAAATGGTATGCAAGTAATGACAGAAGATGATGCTGCTGTTGATAAAACTACTGCTCACAACTACGATATTTCGCTTGAATATGATACCAAAGTAGCCGACTTTTACAAAAAGAACACTTAAATACTATTTTCTATTCATTTCTTATATCTTACATCCATTTTACTCATTCATTTTTATCTTCATACAATAAAAAATTTCATCGAAAAACCTGGCTACTTTATCCATAATGCAAGGTCAAATAAACGTTCATATACTGTAGCTTACTATGAAAAAAGGATTAATATGATTTCTTGATACTTTTAAATAAGAGTTTTATTTATAAATAATTCAAACCTCAATTAGGTGTATGATGTCTAGTTACATATCGTTTTCGCCCCAGGCAGATCAGAATAGGAGATGAAAGTTAAAACTCCTTTATGAGATCAAGGATAAAAATGTTAGGGAACGAAGAAAAATAAATTCAATAGAAACACTGGTATAGGCGATGTATTGATACGTCTAAACAGTAAAGTTTATTTAAAGTGACCTCATTTAGGCGCATGACATTCAGTGTATATATCTCTTTGGCCTGAGGCAGATAAAAAAAAAGGAAAAAGACAACACCCTTTTGGGGATCAAAGGTACCTCCCAATGATAAACCCATTTAGTGCACGATTCGAAAGAGACCATGGTGTTGACTAGTAACTCAGTAATTAGTATCACCATGGACTTTTTCTCTTCCTTTTTTTTTTTTTTTTTTTTTTTGGAAAGGTCTAAAATATCAATAATTTCCTGAAATGTATATTTGGCTCATTGCAAAGTAATGATAGAGGTTTTACACTCTTCTGAAAGTTCTTCTCCAAGCTTTCTGTCTATTAATACTGGTTGAGTTCATTTTAATTGCATATTTTTTTGAGTTTTTATATATTGCTCCGCGTTACCCAAAAATTTGATTTTGGTAAGAGACAGGCACAAAGTAGAAGTACCTAAGGACAATAAGTCACAGAAAAATTAATATGGATAGATGGAGTACAGAAGACATCATATTGGTTTACTGATTAGCTTAGCTCGCTCTGTTCAGCGATGTATTACTTGACGCTGCTACGAATATCTTGAAGTACATTACATGCCAGGAATGGTTGTTGATTAAAAATAGTTTGTCAATACTTTCTAAAATACCTTTTTCATAGTCACACTATAAACACATACGAGAAACAAAATGTTTTAATGAAAAATTCTACTTTGAGGTTCTAGTCAACGAAAGCCTTGTCCTAACCATCCTGATCAATTGTTCACCAAGGATTACGACAATTGCTGTCTTGAGATGCATGGACGCCTATGGATATTAGTAGCTATTAATAATCTCCTATCCTTCCTCTTGAAGATCCTACTGCTCACAAACCACGCCTTCTTAAAACGCATCCTCTTAATTTGCTTGGTGGTTTGCTATATCTCATATCCTGTGAGAACTCGACTGTCTTTCTCATAACAATGAGCTGTCATCCTAACCTCCACATGTAGGGCAGAGACTCGAATTGGTTAACTCAAAATTTTCACTAGCATTCATTTACTTTGTTCGCTTCTTATCTTCTTCCTTTCATTTTTATCCTTAATTCTAAAAAATTTTAGCTTCTTTTTAATCTTTTTTTTTTTTTTATCTGGCCTGAGCGAAACGATATCTACAAGGCACCACGCGCTTACTGCGGTCATTTAAAACATAAAATAATTGTTTAATCATTGAGATTTGCAAAAAAACGAGTCCCTCTTTTTTTCCCGTATTTTTCCTTTGAATTTTTTATTTTTCTCGTTTTTCTCCCTCTTTTTCCTTTGAGACTTTCATTCACTTGAAACTGTTTAATTAATTTATTCGTTGAAATATGCAATCAGTGACAAGATCATTTAGAGGTAAGTAATTTATAGTCTTGATCACGCTGAACCTAAATAAACAAACAAACAAAAAAGCGGCTTATCGACAGGCACCCATTGTACGACGTAGCCTTCAAAGATTTAATTCTACTGCTGCTTCTGCTACAGAAAAGAAACCTTATTCTAAATGGAAGTTAATTAAAAATACTGCCAAGTTGGGTGCTGTAGGTTTCGTCGGTTATACTTTTTACAGTAAGTCTATTTATATTTTAAAAACGTGTATGTGTTGATCCTTTAAAAAAAGCTATGTATGAACATCTCCATCCTACCATGGATCCGGTTCCTGCTGACCCCAACAAGAAGACTATTGTTGTCCTTGGCAGTGGCTGGGCAGCTACTTCATTCTTGAAGGCTATTGACACTGATCTCTACAACGTGGTTGTTGTGTCACCTCGTAACTATTTCTTATTCACACCTCTTTTGCCCAGTTGTACTGTTGGTACACTGGATTTCCGTTCATTGGTTGAACCTATCCGTTTCATCACGCGTCATAAACCAAATGAAGTCAAGGTTTATGAAGCTGAATGTACTGAAATCAATGCAAAGAAGAAGGAAATCACTATCGTTGGTAAGACAAAGCGATAACGGACTTTTTAGTTAAATTAACACGATGACAATTAGACAATTCTGAAGTAAAGGGTGAAAGTTCTTCAAGTACTATTGCCTATGATTATTTGGTTGTTGGTGTTGGTGCTCAAAGTCAAACATTTGGTATCAAGGGTGTTGAGGAGTATGGTTGTTTCCTCAAGGAAGTATGGGATGCTCAAAAGATCCGTACTAAATTGATGGATTGTATTGAGACTGCTGCTTTCCCTGGTCAATCTGAAGAAGAGATTGAGCGTTTGTTGCATATGGTTGTCGTTGGTGGTGGTCCTACCGGTGTCGAATACGCCGCTGAATTGCACGATTTCTTGGTAGACGATTTAACTGCTTGGTATCCTGGTATGTTTTTGAAATTTATCATTCATAATCATAATCTTACTCTTTTATTAAATAAGAACTTGCTGGTAAAATCAAGATTACTTTAGTCGAAGCTATGCCTAATGTACTCCCTGCATTCTCCAAGCAACTGATCGATTACACTGAATCCACATTTAAGGAACAACATATTGACATTCACACCAAGACAATGGTCAAGGAAGTTAAAGAAAAAGAAATTATTATCCAAGGTCCTGATGGCAAGATGGATACCATGCCTTACGGCCTTCTTGTCTGGGCCACCGGTAACACCTCTCGTCCCTTGGTCAGAGACCTGATGGCTCAATACCCTGAGGCTCAAAATGTCCGTCGTGGTCTTGTTGTCGATGATTGGCTCAGAATGACAGGCACTGAGGACATTTATGCCTTGGGTGACTGTACAGCAACCAAATATGCACCTACTGCTCAAGTTGCTGCTCAACAAGGTAAATACCTGGCACGTGTTTTTGCTCAACTTCACGCCACCGAGTGTCATGAAGCCGCATTGGAGGAAGTAACTACGGATGAGGAAAAGACAAAGATTATGCGCAAGTTACAAAAAGCACAGGATATTAAGCCTTTCCAATACTCTCATCAAGGTTCTCTTTGTTACATCGGATCTGATAAGGCTATTGCTGACTTACCATTGGGTCCCGGCAATTTGGCTTCGGGTGGTGTAGCTACCTTTGCTTTCTGGCGTTCTGCTTATATTTCAAACATCTTTTCTGCTCGTAACAGATGGTTAGTCATCACTGACTGGACAAAGAAGACCTTCTGGGGTCGTGATATTTCTAGAGAATAAATATATAATAACGTAATGTGTGTATACTTAATAAACTGTTTTTATGTGTTACAATAAATGCCATCATCAAAATGAGTCTATACCAAATTAGGGTCTTCCACTTGTAAATAGCAGTCAAGTTGCGTGTTGCTAGTGTTGATGCCCACTGTTATTATAGTGTTTATCAGATAACGAAAAGCTTTTCCAAATAAATGAGAATTCAGAACATCTAAAGCGAGGAAAATTATATTGACCAATTGAGAAATGCTATGACTATTTTGGAAGCATTAAAGACTTTCCTTTTTTCCAAAGATAACGATCAAAGAATGAAATTGGGTATCTTATCCATTCTTGACAATCTCCTAAAGTAATTTATGGAGAAGTTTTTACAATCCGAGGAGTTAAAATGTCGCTGTCATCAAAAGGTCGTCTGCTAACAGCACGTTTTACTTAATTTTTTCAATAAAGTATCGATCTTTGATCCTTTTTTGGTAAACTCATGTGATAATTTAAAAGACAACATAGCCAAATGTGAGTCTTTCATTTTTCTTATTAAAGAACAAGGCTATTTGCAGTAGTAAATACAGATGAATCGGAAAAAGAAACTTATTTTGGACCTTTCAGCTCAGGAGGGCTCATCAACTAAAAAGCCGAGAAGTAAAAAAAAAAAAAAAAAAAAACTTGTCATATGTTGTTTTCAGTCAATAGAACAAGACTAAAATTATATATTTGTGGCAGTCAACACTTTAGGCTCTCAAGCGATTCAAGAGAAAGTTCCTCTTCAAGAAGACTTTGATAATAATTTCCAATCTCCTATAAAGTCTACTTTCAATTATGTTCCATCCAGTGCCCCATTTAAAGGTTTCAAAAAGAAGTCAAGTATATTTTGCAATAGCTTACGCTTTTTCTACATGAATAAATAAACTAATGCAAATAATATTAGGCAAAGAAAAATCTCCTATCAATAGTAAAAAAAAAAAAAAACAACCAAATCAAAGAGGAACGAGCGTAAGGGAGAAGTATTACATACATTTGAAACGTCTATCAAACAATTATGTCATTTATGGCAAAGCAATATGAAACTTTAGAGTGTAAGAACATCTCAAGCAACTTTGAAAAAAGAACTATCCCCTATTTTCTTGGGTGTCGATCGAGCCAATGGGTGTCAGGTGTTGAAATAAATAGTGGTGCTAGAGGTAGCGAGAGTAAATTTGAAAGGGGCAAAAGAGAAAAATCAGGCGAGATAGTGAAATAATCAAAAGTTTTTTATATTGCATGCATGATGGACCACAGATAGCTGAAATCATGCTATTGGAAGGCAGGCGCGAAAAAAGAAAACAGGAGGAAAATGATCATTCTCTGCTATAATAGACAGATGATGTTTTGCGACATCCTGGACAAGAGAAGATATACTTGAGTGATTGAAAACATGGCGAAGACGTCTAATCTGTAGCACTGAGTGCTGTAGTTGAGGTTTCAAAACCCCTAAACTACCTTTTGCAATTGGAAGACATAATTGGTCAAAAGAAACCAAAGGTCTTTTGTGCTGCCAAACAAACGAATATATTATTTCAATTATTTCGCGGAAAAAGCACTAGGTAGGTCGTGGCAATCGAAGACAATGCCATATCTTGATTAGAATCAGTGTATTCATGATTGTAGACCGTCCACATAGCGAAAGTTGGCGTTGAGAGTATGCTTACACTTGATCTTTCACTTTAGTTAGCAGCTTACATTGTTTGGGCCTTCTCTGAGTATTATTATAAATAATATAAAGCCAAAGTATCTGAAAGGTTCTATCAATTATTCGTTTTGAAAAACTATGATTTGTTATTATTGCAGTAACACTCTCTACGAGTTATCTATCCATCCACTCATAGCGAATGCTTCCGTTTTTTTCCTAGTTAAACTTTGTATTTGATACCACAAAGTATTGAGACAAATGACATTGTAGTCTAGCATAATCTATATTATTGTCAAGTAGGGTACATGTATCGTCGGTGTAAACCAATGCTTTCACTCGGTGTTCAATGCCTAAATTGAAAAACCTGGAATCTCTTTCAACAAACATATACTGTAGGAGCCACAATTTTTTAATAACCTAAAGACTTACTGGAAGGCTTCTTTGTTACTCTCCTTTTTTTTTAGTAGTTGTTTCATTTGGTTCAGATGTCTCACTAGAAGGTAAGCCTTCTGATACTGGCATGTTGATTGCTTCTTTACTGTTTTTGTTCAACTATGTTCAGATATGAAGTAGCGCGTCTTCTTCGGCAACAAACAAGCTTTCAATACTTCTTCAGGCATATGGAAAACAGCAGTAGTATACCTCTTATTAACATGAATCTGATGTTTGATCTAATTGGTATGATAATAACAATATTGGAATACCACGCGTCAAATTCATCTGCAAACTAGCGTATTGACCACATGTTCATTAGCATATTCAGGAGCGCTTCTTTGAACAAAAAGATATTGAAAAATGTTGATAGATGAAGAGGACAACATTGGATAGAGTGCTGTCAGTAAAAGTATGTGTCTGTGGATAAGGTAAAAAGCATTCATCAAGATGTGATTGCTGCAATATACGGTTTTTTTAAGGAATTCCCTAAACTTGATGCAATTATCTTGGGTAACATGAAAAAAAAAAAAAAAAAAAAAAACCTATATTCTTCTTGTCCATAGCTTCGACAGATTACAACTCCAGTCTAATAATTTGCACATCTGCTATATCCATATTGACTGCAATAATCAAAAATGTATACCACTTCCACCAAAAGATAACAAACTAGGTAACTCTTACAAGAATAATTGCTTATGGTGATGGCAATTTTTATGGATCTATGAAAGGAGAATTCCCTGCTCCTACCAAACAGATTACCAATATTATTGAAAAACGTCAAAGGATATACAAGGAAAGGCTGAATTTATCCACCTTGCTGAGGTTTTTACTAGTCAAACGTGCAATCAATGTAAAACCAAAAACTTAATACCATTTGAGCCGGATCAAAATGAAACGTATATGCTCTCCTCAAATGTAACTCTTGTAGTACGATATGGAATAGTGATATGATAACTGCTAAAAACATACAATATACATTTACATACACGTCACAGCATAATAATAAAAGATATTCAGAATGCATAAGAATTCTATAAAGGGTTCTCATCCCTTAACTAACGGGTAAATTATATACAATATTTTTTATATCAATCTTTTACTATCATTCACTGCTTGTTCTATCTTAAACTACCACAATGTTCTATTATGAATTATTATCAAAATTTCACTACTTCCTTTCCAAATTATTTTTATTTTTGAAAAATACAGTAAAAATAGCATGCTTTAGATATGTGTAACCTTTGTCATTGCTATCATTAATCGAAAAGTATGTCCCTAAAGATAGATAGTGGCTTCATTTCATGGAAATCACGACATTTTATTTTACTCTAAACTGTCTAATAATATACAAAAATAACATACATTGAAAGCAGTCTTAGTTTATGAGATATGGTTATTCATCCTCATGTGAAAACAAATAGCACAATCGATTTTTTGTATGTGTATGCATATTGATCTTCAATTGTCACCAATCATAGATAAAGATCTTGAATTTGATAACTATTTTAGGAATTGACATATTCTTACTTAAAACAATACTTGATGCATTATACTATAAGCCATTTCCTGTTTTAAATACTCGTAAAATAAACTATAATGTTTTTATTATTCAGTATGTTTATCTATTTTATAAAAAAGTATAGACTAAATTTGTGTACCATTCAAGAAAAAAAGAACTTGTGTTTGATCGTGTAACATGCAACCTAAATTAGTTTAGGGTAAACAAAGGTTTGCAAATCTCAGTAAATGTATGCACGCGTAAAAGGAGTTAAAGGAAAGAAAGAAGAAAGGGGGAGGGGTTTTTAAAAAAGGGGGAATTAGATAAAAAGTAGTTATAAAAAAAAGAGAGAGAGAGTATAAATAGTTTTTTTTATTATGAGAAAGAGTATAATACATTATTTTTTTATGTGACAATAGATACTATGCTCTTGATAAACAAGCATAATGAGAAAAGAAATCAGTAGGATGGTCATCATTGTGGGCTAACAATAATGGAATCAACTTCGATTTCAAGGAAGTTTCCTCTTTTTCTTGTTTCCAAGGTATCACGCTTAGTGAAAATCGTTCATTATCTCTAAAAGAAAATATTCTATTGAAATAATTTAAAACATTCACTAAATCTTGACTTGTCTTTTGTAATAATTCTGGCAAGACTTGATTATCTAATTGGTTGTAAATATTTTCCAAGTTGACATGTATGTAATCCTCCATCTCGGATGATAATTGACGTGCTCTCTGCTGCAAACAAACTGAACTGACTAAATCTGATGATAAAGGGCAATGTTCAAGCGTCTTGTTTTTAATGTAGCTTTCAAGGGCAGGACGTCCCAACTTATCTGCCAGACGATCCCATGCAAGCGGCAGATTACCTTCTGTATGCGCCTGTATTGCTCCAAATATTTGCGCATGCAAAATGTCAAGATCCATCCTGTCATCCGATGAAACTTTTACGCGGAAAAAATGCTGCTCTGTTGAATCGCGATCCGCTTTTTGAGTTGTGATCTGAATGTGCTTTTGAAACTGTTCTGCGATTGTTCGATACGTGTTTGAGATAATAGGTTCAAGATGATCAAATTGCCAGTGAGTAGCTATCAGTTGAGCAAAATGTTCAACGACAATACTGTATTCTGTTGTTGGGCACTGAGTACTAGAAGAAATCAAGTGATGATTATCTTCATCTGTTGATGTTAAAGAAGCATTTGATGACAATGTTACACTTGGTGAAGAAGATAAAATGATGGGTAAATTATATATAACTTGTACAAAGATTGCAAGAGTCAACAAGTAGCTGATAATTTTCATTTATTTATGGTACAAGAGAGGAGAAAAGAGAAAAAAAAGAAAAAGAAAGAGCGACCTTCTTTTTTTATAAATTACTAAAAGGAAAAGGGCAAGTATTTTTTTTTTTTTTAGATGCCTGTTAATGAAAAGTCAAATTTGGAAAATCCACATTACTATTTTCGTTGAAAACAACTACTAACACACACACATACACATACATTTTTAATTTAATCGATATTGCTTAATCATTTGTAAATTTCCATCGATTAAATACTTGGCTATTATTTGCTGTTCAAAATATTCATCGCTTATTTGCATCTTAAAACCTTTTAGTTTTGTTTTCCCCTTTTTAAGAAACTTTATCTCCCTTACATGTTGCCCTGGACACACTAAAAATTCTAGACGTCCAGCCTCATTCAATTTCTTTAAGCCTAACCAATCTTCTCGGTAAAGTGATTGACTTTCTAAAGGTACAAGCTCGTTATCTTCGTCATCCACCCAAAACCACTGTAAACAAGTTATTAGAGTCTAATTATTTAGTTGAAAAACTTACTGATGTCTGAGCTGGTTTTATCATCACATCTTGACTAAATTGAATCATGATAAATTTATTTAAAGAACTTAGATTGTTCTTGTATCTTTCATTGTCTTTGTGTATAAGCTCATTATTTAAATAAGGTAAAAACTTATTTCTCTCCAAATAGCCTATATAAAAGTCATTAGTCCTATATGTCTCTCATTATTTAACTTTAACCTTTTATATTTGAAGGATCTCTATAATATTGCGCCTGTATAACTTTATTTTGAACATAATCCGTATAGACACCGTGGTGGACCATGGTTCTCATCAAGCGGCAAGTAAAGTCTTTTGGATTCATACAATTTGGAATGTCCGATACGCCTAAAATACACATGAAAAATGAATATGAGGGAGATATAGGGAGTCTATATTAATCAATATAAACCTCCATGCGGAGAACCAAAGGTAATTAATCGATGAACAGACGGCTGATTACATCTTTGTACGTAGCCTCTTTTATATAGAAATGCATTAAAAAAATCTTGTTGCTTATTTTTTCTAATTTTATCCCAATTTTTACCTTAGAAATAACCCACCCTATAGGCATATTTAATCAAAATTGTTTAAACAAGTTCTTTTTTTCTACCTGAGAGAATCCTATGGCGTTGAAACCATGCTTTAATTCGGGTATCTTTGATAATTCTTCACATACTTTGTCTAGCTGTTGGTCAATTTGACCAAAGAATCCTGCATTGTGGTCGTCATTAATGCTATCACCAATTTTAACACTGTGTACAAATGTATCTTTTCCCAAGTGTCTTTGAATTAAAGCAGTAATTCTTCCCATGGATTCCACATTACAACAATCGTCTCCCATACCATGCCAAAGCACCACTAATCATTACAAAACATCAATTTATTATTACTTTTATACTTATGTATAATACCTGGCCTTTCAGCAAATACAAGTGATGGAAGAAGGTATAGGGTTAATAAAAACAATGATAGCATAAAATAAAAACTTACAATTTTCAAACAGATTATTTTAAAACAGTCGGGATGTTCTCTTATCCAATCAAATGGATTTGCCGACTATAAAACAGTTTCAGGATTCTTTATCAACGACATAAACAATGCACACGATTCTAAAAGTATTACTCGGAACGTGCCAATAGATAATAAAATTCTCCATTATAGAGTGGATTGAATAAAAGTAGTATAAAAATACAGAAATAGGACTGCGTATGTCCTCTAAACTTTTGCAATCTTCAGGGCTAAATGCTTTCCTGCAACTGAATATATTCAAACAGATGTATATGACCTTTATTATATTAACATGAGAGAGTGATTTATAATAAGCTGCAGTATAAACATAGCAATCATCTTCATTTATTTAGGAGTCTGTTTACTCATTTTCTTAATCTGTTGATTTTGGAATAATTGTATGATCCTATTTAAATTGAACACTTTATGCAACACTTTTTTTCACTTAAGTCTCAAAATTTCTTATCCCGGTCGTGTCCGGTGTAACACTCCGACAAGAAGCACACACGCATACATTTACTTACAGGCACAGACATCTTTGGGAAAGCATAAACATATAGTTATTCACATACCTCTGTCATCTCTCTCTCTTTTTCTTTTTCGGTTAAACATGGTTGTACGTAAAAAATAGCTAAGAAAAAGGATGGATTCAATATGAAATAAAAAAATAAAAATGGATGAGATATAACACAATTTTCGTTATACATCTAAAACTGCTCTTACAATGACAGACAGAAATACAATTTAGAAATTACACAATTTTCATTTACAAATAAATGCAGCATGCATGTACATGGGATTAGACAACAGTAAAAGTTCAGTGATTACACTTATATAGATCAATACATTTTTATATTTTTATTTCATGATTGGATCCTTTCAACAGTTGTATAATAATCAATCCCATTAACATTTGAAATTTTTATAGCAAGGTACTTTCAAGCGTCAGGTCGAAGTTGGTCGTGTTGTTCTTATTAACTCTGGTGTTGATGCCGGTAAATTGGCTGTCATTGTTGACATTGTCGACCATAACCGTGCTCTCATCGATGGCCCCACCACTGGTGTTGCCCGTCAAGCTTTCCCTTACCGTCGTATGGTCTTGACTCCTCTTGTTCTCAAGAGCCTCCCCCGTAACGTCGGTCAAACCGCTCTCAAGAAGGCTTTGGAAAAGAGTGAAACTGTTGCTGCCTGGAACAAGACCGCTTGGGCCAAGAAGATTGAACAACGTAACGTTCGTGCTTCTTTATCTGACTTTGACCGTTTCAAATTGTTGAAGTTCAAGAACCAAGTAAGTTTATGAATAGCATGAAAAAAAAAAAAAAAGAAAGAAAGCTAATGTTTGTTGTAGCGTCGCTTTGCCCTCGGTTCTGCCGTTGCTGCTGCTAAGAAGCAAACTGCTTAAATAGATTTACTAAAGTAGATGAAAGGACAGACAACCATATAACCTTGTTTTAATAAAAAAAAAAAAAGTAACATTTTTTGTACATTCTTTATAAAACTTAAAAAAACTGTTTCTTTTCTTTAAACTCATCGTTTCTATTTTCATCGTCTGACATTTGCTTACTTGTCAGCATATTTATGTCATCAGATACTTCATTTGATTCATGGCTTTCTTTCACTTCAGCAGCCTGCTGCTTTTCGTTTTTTTCCTGGATTATTTCATCTACAGTTTTGGCAACATCCTGTCCCTGATTTCTTCTACGCTTATAGAATAATAGATAAGCAGCAGAAGTCTATAATTCATAAGTTTATACAATACACATGATTTCAGTTTTTTATATATAGCATTACCTTGATATCTGATACATCAATTTTAGAAACATGAGAGTCGTCAAAGTGATACCAGTTTTTTGTCTTCAAAATTTTGTGCATAGGCTGTGTCTATATGCCCAAGAAAATATCAGTATCTGTACCTTTCCACATATAAAAATACCCACAATGTCCACCGCCTAATCCGCCATAGTGGTTGTCAACTGCGTATAAATCATAGATTAATCTGTTTTCCTCATTCACAGTTTCTTTATCAACACTCAGCACGCGATCCGTCAAATCAAGTTCTTCGATAGGGAAATCAATCAATGTATCAATCTTATCTCTCCATGTACGAGAATGGCTAAAACGCTTAAGATGAACTACAAGAATTTCAGGCATATGCCATAGATCAAATTTCTTTATAGCCATCTGATGTTTTTTACATTTGGGACAGTACCAAAGATCTTCTTCGCTGAGTTCTTCTTCTTTTGTAAATTCATCTAAGCAATCCGAAAGGGTCAATTGCTTCTTCTTTTGGTCTGCTTGACTGGTATTTATATTGTCAGGATCTCCAAGTTCTTTAATGTCATCCCATCCACTTGCAGATACACCACTAACACTGCTGAATGATGCTTTACCAAATAGCTGTTGAGCTTTCTTTGGGTTCCATTCGAGTAAAATACCTTCACCTTGACGTATGATTGTACTAGGGGGACATGTCAATTTGCGCTTTGCAGGAATTGTCTTGGATCCAAGTGCTTCTTCTGAAGTCTGAGGTGGTGTAGTATATGCATGGGCTGCAGAGAGAACGGGGGATTCCTGTTTGCTGTTGATATTGTCTTTGTTAGAGAAATTAGAATTATGGTCACTGATCACTGTGTCATCATCAATAGCAAATGCATTGGGCTCCCTTTGATAAAATATAGCTGCAGCGTTTTCTACTTCATCTTCATCATCTGTGTCGCCTTGTGTTTTACTATCCAACACAGTCGACTCTTTCATTTCAACATCGTTGTTCTCAACCTCGTCTTCTGATGGCTCGTCTTGCTGTCTCTCATATTCTTCACGTCTCCTTTGCTCTTCCTCTGCTCTTTCGCGTAAATCTTCCAGACTAGAAGGAGACCAATTATGTGAACAGGGCAGTAGCTCTTCAGTGTACTTGCCATAGCTACGGGGACCAGAGAAGACTTTCATAGTAAACAAATTAGCCATAGGTTCTGTCTTTTTACCACCAGCTGCTAAAACAGCAGCAGCAGTATGTATAGGGTGCTGTTGTGGCTGATTATCGATATCCATTGCTTGATTGGTAACAGTTTCATCTTTTGGAAGTTCATCATTCGTTTGTTCTTCGTCTACTTCTTCAAACAACTTAAAATGTGTATAACGTTCCACATGTTGTAAGAGTAAATGGTACAAAGAATCAGGGTTATTAGCATCACTACGAGAAACAGCAACAACAAAAGGATTGCCAAATTGCTGAGGTTGGCCAGATGAGGTGTCATGGCTTTCGACAGTTGCGCAGTATACAGGAAAAACAACCAGTTGGTTGTTATCTTCAGCTTCTGCTGTGTCCAAATCATCTTCATTGTGGTTGTAAAGTCGATAGGATACTGTTTTTTTCTTAGAAATGGATGGTACAGGTCCAGGAAGTTGATAGACATAGATAAGATCCGAGTTACCAATTCTAGCTACAACCTCATAGTGAGAGAACACTTTATAAATCTTATGTGAAAATATCTCCACTACTAAAAGCTAAGTAAAAGCAATGAATTAACAATAAAAAAAAAAGATTTGTTTTGAAAATCGCGCACTTACTGTAGATGCATCTTTAACCGACATTATTTTTGCTACTTCCTTTTGAAGTTGAGCAATATCTGCATCCTTGTTTAACGTAAGAACTACTCGCTGCATTCTTTGCGTTGGATCATAGGGGACATAAACAACCGTTTTTTTGCATTTCCTCTCAATAGGAAGAGGTAAAGATAAGTACATAAAAGGATCAAAGGTAACTGAGACCTACCAAGTTTCATCAGCATCTCAATATTGACAAAAAAAAAAAGTATAAAACATCTTACATTTTTACATTCTGCACAAATCAACGTACTCTTAAATTGACCTTGGAAAAGATCAACAATAACGGAATCATTTCTAGCACGATGATAATTCCAACTGCGTTCAGCAATCTCTTTATCTTTCATACCATCAAAATCAGGTAACTCAATATAAGGTTTCTTTATAATTCTATTCAGATCTTCATGAAGGCCGTCTAAAAGAAAAGCCAATAATTCCTGGGTATCGTTTTGATGATATCCGTAAAAAGAGGAATTAAATTTACCAATGGTATACTTGAAGTCTCGAGGGGTATAGCTCTGAGCGTTCCCACTCCATAGCTTTTCAATCAATTCTCCATAAGATTCAGCTACTTGTCCATTCATTCCTAATGGATTGTCTCTATTCAATTCTTTTTTATAATTATCAGCTAAATCATATTAAAAAAAGGATAAAGTTAGAGATATATTACGTTATTAGTTTTTCCAAAACTCTTGTTTTCTTTCCCATACCTAAAAACCATTTTGTAAGATTAGGTGTATTGCTGAGACATTGAAGTGCAGAGTTCATGAAACACGTATTTCCCAAATTATGTAAGCCGCATACTCCACGAGCGAATTTAGGATATAGGCCAGAAGTAGGTGTGCTTTCAGTGGAAGAAGCTGTTAAACTGTTAAATCCATTGGCAAATATACTGGAAGTCGAAGAAATTGATGATGAGTCTGAATGCTTAATGAAAGTTTCTGCTGGAAATCTTGCGTCGCCTTTAATAACAACAGCAATGTTGAATTGCCCTGAACGAGAAAGAATGACAGATTGGTTGTTTGTATCTATAAGAGTAGCGTTTTGTAAGCTGTTAGAAGCAATCGTAGGAGAATTAGGTTCATCGCTTAATAACCAGATCTGTAACTCTGCATTCTGTGATAAATCAAGTGATTCTCTGATCGTCAATAAAAGATCATTAATTGTTGAAGTTTCTGACAAAGTAAAGCGAGGAGAACGATTAAAAGATGCTAAAGTGACATCGCTAACGATAAAAAGTTTAAAAATGGGTGGATAGAGCTCAACTGTCAAACTTCCGTCCGATTTCTTTATGACCAGTCGTTCTATAGGTTCGGAATCAACTCCGTACCATTCCGCTAAATCCTTCCAAGCTGCTTCAGGTACTGCAAAAACGCTTTCGTCTAATATCAAAGAATCCATTAATGTTCCATCAGATTGAAGAATAGATTGATTATTGATAGGTCCTGGATTTGTTTGTTCTCCAATTTTTCTAGCATCCTGCTGAGGGCTACTTAATCGAGAGCAATACTGTTTCCATCGTGTAAACCAACTTTTGGAGATCAGGTACCAAGTTTGGCCTTCTAATAAATGATCTTGCTGCAATTGAGTAATCATCTTGACCTGATTTTTGGGATCTATCTTTAAAGCACGACCCTCTCCTTCATCTTCCATACTAGACTCCCTGGCTCTTTTAGTGGAAATAAAGCTTTTGTCGATTTCGTTATCAGACATACGTGGCTTATGTACAAGTAGCTTTTCAAAAAAAAGAACAAAAAAGAAAAACGGATAGATTCAAGTGCAGATTTCATTATGGTGTAGTGGACAGAATAGGGCGGAAGATAAAAATAATGGAAAGCCAATAAATACTAAGAATTATATAATTACCTCAAGTTGTTATTCAGTCCAAAACTAGCTATAACCTGTGATGGCTTGGATTCTATTTTTTAATGATCAAACATCATATAATTCAAGCAAAAACATATATCAAATAAAAATTACTTTTTATCACCTAAAGTTTACGGCTTGCCTATATTCAAGTGTTTTTCATGTGTAATCATATTATAGTCAAGAATTGTTAACAGTAGAAGGTTTCGCTAAATTAGATCCTATTACAACACTGATTTACTCAGTCATTTTTGGGTTGGCCAAACTCATCAAAAATTCAAACTGATTCTATGAAGACACTGAGAAGATTTATTTCAGTTTTATTTTTTATAGTACTTCCAGTATCAATAATAATGTTGGCGAAACAAAGACGCATGATGTGATCGGAAGTTCATTTGGTCTATGCTTATACTTTGCTTCTTTTGATACGGTTAAACTAAATATTTTATTTACAGGCTTAAATGAGCACGCGGTATCTCAGGACACCATAATTGCCCAAGCCAGACCAAATGAGATGTGAAAGAAGCTAAAAAATCCCTTATGCGAGTATATTCGGAATATCATTAATATACGCTAATAATTTCCTAGGGGTATTAGGAATCTCCATGTCAATATTCCACCGTTCTATACAACATTCCATCACGTTTAACAAGCTTTTCGAGAAAATTCTGTGATCTATCGTTAAAAAGGAGATTTAACGTAAAATGTAATTAAATAAGGTATATTTTTACCATAGCATCTTATACAAAACATCTTGGCATCTTCACGGTCTTCCAAAGTTTTAATCATAGAACCATACAGCTTTTCAATATCCCTTACATTTTTTGATGATAAAGTTCAATCATTTACTCCTCCGGAATACCATCAAAGTTTGTTTTTTTTGTGGAGTGAAGTTCTTTTTCCAGTCATCCCGCCTCGATGATATCATTATCGGGAAGAAATAGTTGATTAACAATAAATATTATAAGATATGTTGCTGCTGTTCTTTCTAGCAAAATTTTGCTTAGAGGACTATTAGGGGAATTCATCAAATCCAAACTACAGATGTGCGGTTTAGTGATATGTAAAAATGAAAATATGTCAACTAAAGGTTACTTTTGCGTCACTTACAAATGCCTTGTTGTTACTTCTAGGAAGCACATATCATGATTAGCTATTAGATCAAAGTTTTCATTAAATCCATGACGATACAATGTTTTTCGTAATTCTTGTACCGATAAAGTCGCATCGTTGAGATATTTGATAAGATTACAAGCTTCGGTAGACATTGTACGATCACATCAAATAAATTTTCAGACAAAATATTGAGACAAAATTTTGAAAAAATATGGCATGTAAGTTCAAGACCAATTAATACATGTGAACCAAGCTTGGAGTTTCAAGTTTTGAGAAAAGAATGATTCACGTGTTTATTTTAAATGTATATTCATAAAATGTTTCTCAGTATTCTATTGCGCCTCCTTTAGCTTTGATAACTGCTTCATACCGTCTCTTCATGCTTCGAACCAATCGGTCTACAAACTCATCATCCATTCTTTCCCACCCTTCTCGTAGAGCCACCTTCAATTGCTCCAAGTTTTTGACCAACTATCTTTTTCTCTCAATTCGTCTTTCAAGAGCATTGAAAACATGCTCAATGGGATTCAAATCAGGGCTTTGAGCGGGCCAGTACTCAAAGCCCCTGATTTGGTGGGTCTCCTTCCACCATGGAGCATAAATACCTGTACGACAGGAAGCTCCATCCTCTTGGAAGAAAAAAATCCTTCTCCTGATGCATTGTGACATTTTTAATCCAAGGATGAAACCTGTTGTCCAAAGCACTGATACATGTTTCTTGGTCTACAAAACCGGTATCAATCATTTCTAAAGGTCCGAAACCTCCTCCCCAAAAATATTCCCAAACTATAGCATCACCACCGCCACACTTGACTGTAGATGCTATACTTCTTTCGTCGTAACGCTCTCCTTCCTTCCTGAGCATTCTTTTACCGCGTTTACTGCCTTTCATACAAAAGCGCGATTCATCAGACCAAGCAACGTTTCTCTATTAGTCTTTGGTCCAATTACTGTGTTCCTTTGCCCAGTGAAGCCTACTTTTGCGGTGTCTTACAGTCAATCTATACTTGTGAGCTGCTCTGTACGGTTTAAAGTCGAGTCGACCTATATACGATCGAAGAGTTTCTATACTAACAAAAACATCTAGCTTTGCTAATTCCATATTTATTTTTTTATAAAAGGTAAAAGGTTCCTCTCTAGTTATCCTCTTCAAATGCCTTTCAGTTCTTTCATTTATTTTCAATGGTCGCCCAATTTGCCTGTGAGATAAAGGGCTACCATAGTCATCAATCCTGGCTTTTATATTTTGTACAGTGGACTTGTTCAATCCAACAAGTTCTGCAATTTCTCTAATTGTGTGATGTGTTCTAAAAAGATAAAAAACCTCTCATGCTTTACTTTCTTTTGTTTCATCTTCAGATATAACTAAAGGTCAGGTACAATCTTTGGAGATTTGAACAGACATGTTTTTTTAATGTGTTGATGGATGAGAAAAAGACAACTTTATTTTGTTATGAGCATAAAATTTTCCTTAATAAACTTCTTTGTCTCATAATTTATTTGGGGTGACTGTATCAATGATCTTATACAAGACCAAACCAAGATACGCTTGGGCACAGTAAACGATCCAAAGAAAGAAAAGGACAGAATAATATAATATACTGCTTCGAATTTTCAATAGCGCTATAAAAAATGAGAATCCTTTCAACTTTAAGATTAAACCAAAACTCAAAAATTTTTCAAAAGTCACCATTAAATGTGAAGACAGAAAATGGACAAAATAAGGGTTAGTGAACAAGTTGTTCTCAAAAATTCTGCAAGTACCAAGTGAATGTGGCACAAATTGCAGAGGCTATCAACAAAAGTGCTGATCAATTACGCGTTACAGCAAGTTTAGCTACTAAATTTATAAGACCTGCAATATATTATTGAGAAAGACGTATGCTAGATCCCGGAAAAGGTTAACCATCTTGCAATCCACGAATTTGCGACGAAAAACAAGTTAAATAGAGGCATCAAAGATTTCATTGCAAAGCTCTTTGAGGCTCAGAGAGCCTCAAGTACTTGGAGGATGAAGAAGGCTTCGGCAAAGACATGACTTTCTCTTCCAAATTTGTTAAAAAACCACCAAGCGTTTCAGATGATATGGTAACCAAAGATCAAAATATAAATCCAGAGGTTATCAAGGTACAGGATTTTACAATGACAGTAGCAGATGAAAGGCTTTTTTCTTTTCTTTTCAAAGAAAATTTGGAAGGGGATAGCTTTCACCATTAACAATATTTCCATGATGGTGTTACAATTAAAAAATAAGAAAAAGCTTTAAATGAACTTAAAACAAAAGTAGTAGAAAGCAAAAAATAAAAATAATAATAGCGTATTTTATTGTGTAGCTGACTTTAATGATTGTTATAATGATCCCAGACACATATTACAATCTAAAAGGAAACTGTTGAGATATTTGTTGAACTATTGAATTTTGAATGAGGCAGATTAGATGCTGAAAAAAATTTTGTACGATTTATTGTATATCTGAATGAATCTACCACTTCTTCTTCATCTAAAAGATAGTTTGCAACAATGAGATGCAATGATTTGTAACTTTTGTAAGTGCAACTTACCGCCCGTTGAACACATTGTTTGAATGTCTCAAATTCTTTTTGGCACATCCCTTTTGAAACATTTTTATAATTTGAAGCAATGCACTTTCCGTAAGCTGCGGCTTGAGTAGGGCAGGAACCCATGCCACTAGCTATTGAACGTACATGGACATTTGTTTTCATATGTGACGAGTAAAAATGAGGTTAAAGGAAGAGGAAGAAAAATAGAGCTGATGTTTTTTACTGTCAATATAAAGTCACGATAGACACATCACTGCAAGTTTTGAAAGTTCTTTTGTTTATAAATCTTCGATGCCCCCAACTTAAAACTGTTGGTTAACGATTCTTTCATAGTAATATTAACAAACTGATGTTAGAAGTCTGCCGTGCTTTTTGTTTTGTTTCCAAACACAAAATATGTTCCACATTTTATGTTACTTGTCTATTAAACAATGACTCAGACCATTTTGATTATATTCAAAGCACAAACGTAATATCTGATGGTTTGAGAATCCTTTTAAACTTGAAACCGATGTAACTCTGTTTATTTTACATGATTTCGTAGCAAGCAATTTTTTTTACTATAACTAAACTTCTTATGATACTATAACGATCGAATATTATTAAAGCGCTCTATGCAGGTGCTGCTGTTGATCCTAGAATATTTTAGATCCTATATGGCAAAAAAAGAAGCCGTAAAAGTTGTAACGAATCCATGTTTTTTTTAAGCTAATAAACTTATGCATTATAATTACACTCGTAAGAATTTGCTTTCTGATTTCCATTTTTTATTCATGCTTCAAAATGCGTTCAGTTTGGTTTGGATGTTTTTTAACAGCCATTGAATATTTATTATAAATATGATAAAGTCTAAAAACTTTTTTTATTAGTTTTGAGTGGGGTTTTTGAGACTGAAGAAGTTGATCAAAAAACATTACTCGGAAAAACTTTTTTAAAAAAGACGAAAAGTAGCGTAATTTTTTAAAGTTTTCATAGGCTTATTTCATTGTCTATCAAAATATGCATGGGTTTCAGACATGTTTTACTTCTTTGCTATACAAGTAGCAAGTCCTTTAACGGATTAATAATTTTAGAAAGTGAAATGACCACAATTTACACTCAGATTTTGATAAATCACTGCACGTTGCTTTGAACTTTTCGCAGTTGAACAGAAAACGACAAATATTTTCTATTAAGCAGCTCCCTTTTTTTTTATATTCAATCTAAATTAGGACTGATTTACAAGACTCCAACTAAACACAACAATTTTTATATTTTTTCTTTGTTTTAAACATTTCAACAAAGAGTTAAGTTAAAAAGATAAAGTAAGACTCATTTTTATCTTTTTTTTTTGGATTACTTTATATGGAGCAGAAGCTCAATAAATCAACAAAAGGAAAAGGCTCTTCTTCTAAACAACAAAAAAACACCAAACATTACAGCTTAAGAAACATAAAAGAGTCATCAACAAAGAAGATAACACCCAAGAAAAGAAAACAAATAGAAACAGAAATTGCAAATAATAAAAGGAAAATGGATTCTAAAGGCAAACAGAAAGAAAGTAAATTGGATAAAGAATCAAGGTAAAAAGTTCAGCTCACTTAGGGCACGAGACATCGCTTTAATATTAATTGCATTATAGTCAATTGCATAGTCAAGAACAACACTTGGATGACGATTCACAGGATAATTCTTATATGCCTGGATTAGAATATGAAGAAGAGGAAGAGGAAGAAAGAGATCATGAGGAAGACGATATACACTATGATAACAGACATGAACAACATGAAAATGAAGACGATGAAGACGACGACGACGAAGAGGACGAAGGTGACGAGGAAGAAATGATGAATGAATTAAGCCGAGTTAGACGTGCACTAGGTCTTCAAATGGAAGACTTATTTGGTAGTATATCTTCCGATTCTAGTAGATTTAGGTCTATATTAGTAAGCCTTAAAAACCAAGAAGAGCCAACAATGCAACTCGTTGCTTTACAAGAGTTGGCGGAAATATTATCTGTCAGTAATGAAGACAATTTAGTTGGTTATTTTTCTTGTGATAGCTTCGTAAAGGAATTGGTTCGTATTATGTCAGGCCCGGAAATAATAGCGGATATGGATGATGATATGATGCTAGCTTTGGCTATGAGTGAAGGCTTAGATGCAGGTAATCCTGAAATCATGTTGCTTGCTTGTCGTTGTATATCAAATCTCTTGGATGCTATGCCAACCGCAGCAACAAGTATTGTCTTCCATGGAGGTATTAAAGTCCTGTGTCAGAAATTAAAGTCAATTCAGTATATAGACTTGGCTGAGCAAGCTCTTTGTGTAAGTTATATGCAATTCTAAAAACATTTAACATGGTTTATTAATCATGTGCATACATTATTTGCACCTTAGGCTCTGGAGAAAATATCTGCCCAAGTACCTCGTGCAGTTGTTCATGAAAGTGGACTCAGTGCTTCTTTAATGTATTTCGATTTCTTTAGTGTCCATGCTCAACGTACTGCATTACGCACAGCGTCCAATTGTTTACGTAACATTGATCAAGAATCATTTTTACAAGTAACAGAAGTAACACCTACGTTGATGAATGCAATGTCCTACTCTGATCGTACTGTGGTTGAATTAACATGTGTTTGCTGGGTAAGGATCTCGGAGAGTTATCGTAGTCAAAGAGAATCTTTAGAACGGGTAATATCAGTGGATCTGTTGAAAGCTTTATTTGGATTGATTCCAGTATCCGGTAACTCAAATGCTGTACGTCCTGCTACTTTCCAAGATATTCTGCGTGTTTTCCGTTCCGTTGCGAAAACATCTCCTCAGCTTAGTTTTGAATTACTCAAAATGGACATCCTTGGCACTTTCTATCGTATCCTCACTGGTTCCGCCGCCGTAACGGAGCAGTCAAAATTATCACATGTTACTTTGGATTCAAAATGGCGAGAATCTGTTCCAACCATTATCAAGACTATGGCCGATTTACTTCCTCCATTACCTAAAGATGGTATGTTCAGCTCTCGAAGATTCAAGGAAGGTGGGCCTGTTGCTAGTCGTACACGCTCTGCTTTGCCTTCTGTATCTGGAGAAACTGAAACAGTTACTAAAGACCCACGTATCGAATGGTTTGAAAAAAATCCTGAATTTTTAGTCCGTACCGACACTATTCTACTTCCACTTTTCTTGGATATGTATACATCAACTGTCAATGTACGTGTTCGACAGCTAATCACACACACAATGCTTCGATTGATACATTATACAAGTGCTCAAGATTTGGAAAATATACTAAAAAATGTTTCTCTTTCAAGCTTTTTATCAGGAATCCTTACTCGTCAAGAGCAATCAGGACTTATTATTGATGCACTTTATCATGCTGAACTCTTGATCAAAAAATTGCCAAACATTTATCATGTTCTATTCGAAAGAGAGGGTGTATTTCACGAAATAGAATCCCTATCCAAACTCCCACTTCTAGATGATTCGCAACAATCACAAACAGATAACACCGTTGATGAAAGTGATGCAACCACTACAGATGCCGAAAAGAAACAAGAAGGGGAAGATGAAGAGGAAAGCGAGCAAGAAGAGAGAAAAGAGTCTACTGCAGGTGGTAGTAGCCAAGACAAATCCAGTGTTCCTCAAAGGCGTATTCTTGACCGAAATGATCTTCAAGCTTTGCTACGCGGGCGATATGGACTTTTGCAACCACCTAGAACCAGCCGTCATCATCGTCATTCAAGCGAATCTGAAAAAGGCATCGGAAAGGGATCAGTCCGTAAATACATCATTCAACTAGCCCAGCATTTTGTAAATAATTATTTTCACATCAATAATAATGACGGAACTCCTTCATGCATACCCGGAAGCAGTTTGAAGGAAGTGTCTGATTTTACAAACAAGATTATGAATGGGGATAAAGAATCCATCTTGAAAACACTTGTGGAACTCTCAACTTATTTAAAAACTTCTCTCACAGGCATCAGCAGCTTTGAACTTATTAATTCTGGTCTTATGAAAGCTCTGCTTTCCTTTTTGACACTGGAAGAGGGGTTTAATAACTTATCTTTACATGAACGCAGGAAAATGTTTGAAGAGATTTTTATGGATAAGCCTGATATCGATGATAATTGTAACAACTCTTTGAAGAAATTGGTCATTCGATTGCATGAAATATTGAGCCGATTTGAAACCTTTGAAGTTGTTTCGCCTCTTGAATCGTCTTCTAGTGATGGACTTCGAAACCCTACAAGTATGCTTGCTAAACAGTTGCGCTTGCGGCTTACAGGCAAGGGAGACAATATCCCTGGCAGTTATAAGCAACTCATGGTGTCGACCCATGCAGTAGCTACTTTCCGTGTCTTGGAAGAGTACTTATTAACACGAATTCGTGTTTCTTCTGTGCTAGAAGACAATGGCGATGCAGATGAAGAGGAAGATGATGAAGACGAGGAACACATGCTATTGAATGAAGGCAGAAATGAGGAGGGACTAGAAGAAGAGGAAGGGGAGGAGGAGATGGATTTAGACGAAGAGGATGATGAAATGAGTGAAGCAGTTGAAGTCAAGCATGGCGATACTGAAGATGAAGATGAAGCGTCTTCACTTCAAGACAAGCATGCAAAAGCTGACAATAGCCATGCTACTAGCTCTGGTAGTGATGCCAAAAAGAAGGATGGTGAATGGAGGATTCGTTTCTCATTAAACGGAACCGTTATATCTAATGATGCAACCGTTTATGCTGCTGTACATCAATATGAAATGCGTGAAGGTACAAGTCAGACAAGATTGGGTCGTAGTATATGGTCTTCTTCCTATCCTGTGACGTTTGAGCGTGTTTGGGTATCTAATTCTGAAACTACGGACGATACTAAAAAATCAACTGTTGTTTGTCAATTGACCGACTCTACACAACCAAAAGAGCTAACCGATGATTCTTCTTGTGCTCAGGTCCTTTTCCTGATGAAGGCTCTGTCTACTGCTATTACAAAAAAATCTGTTGGTATTTCACCTCAAGATTTTATTAATCGTAAATTGACAGCAAAAATGAATCGTCAACTCGAAGAGCCTTTGATCGTTGCTAGTTCATGTTTACCTTCTTGGACTTACTGGCTGATGAGCACTACTCCCTTTTTATTTCCTTTTGAAACCAGATACCTTTTCATCCAAAGCACTTCTTTTGGTTATTCTCGTTTGATTTCTCGCTGGCAAAGTCTTCAAATGCGCAACAACACCCAAAATGGTCCACGTGATGATGGACATCAATCTCAGCAGCCTATCCTTGGACGTATGGAAAGACAAAAAGTTAGAATTGTGCGTAGTCAAATGTTGGAATCCGCTATCAAAATTTTTGACCTCTTTGGAAGTTCACCTGGAGTATTAGAAATAGAATATGTTGGAGAAGAAGGTACTGGATTAGGACCTACTCTTGAGTTTTATGCATCTACTTCAAAAGAATTTAGTAAACATTCTATCAACATGTGGCGTGGTTCTATCAAGAATGAAACAGGATACGTTGATGATCCTCTTGGCCTCTTTCCCAAACCTTTAGCAAAATCGAACTCAAAGTCCGTTAAAAAGACTGTTCAGTTATTTAGGACACTTGGTCAATTTGTGGCTAAGGCTATGTTGGATTTTAGAATTATTGACATACGTTTTAATTCTGCTTTCTTCAAGATTGCTTTAGAGGATGCCAAGCCAAGCCATGAGTTATTGGTGGTAAGCAAAATAGAAAAAGACGTGAGCCAGAGGTGCTTAAAAGTTTTTAATTTACTAGGAAATTGATCCTGTATTGGTAAAATCTCTAAATTTGTTACAATTATTTATAAAACAAAAGAATATTATATACGCTGATAAAACTAAGGTTTGTTATAGTGATTTTCCAATCCTCCTCACTCAATATTTATTATAGTCAATGTCACAAAAAATGCAAGAGATAGAAAGCTTACAGGTAGAAGGAGTACAGATACAAGACTTATGTCTGGATTTTACACTCCCAGGGGATGCCACTTATGAATTAAAAGTAAGAAAGTCGAATTATCTTAGTCTATTCTTGTTCTAATTTTTTTTTCTCACTTTATAGCCTGATGGTGCTGAAATACCTGTAACAATCCAGAATGTTGAACAATATGTTGAAGCGATAATAGATGCTGTTACTGGATCTGGCGTTTCACAGCAGATTGAAGCATTCAAGGAAGGGTTTAATGATTTGTTTGCAATTGAAGATCTCAAATTGCTAACATATTCTGAACTTGTATCTCTGTTTGGTACCTCCGAGGAAGATTGGAGTTTGTCTACGTTGGCAGATACTATCAAAGCAGACCACGGTTTCACTATAGAAAGTAAATCAGTGCAGTACCTCTTGGAAATACTTTCAGAAATGGACAACTCCCAAAGGCGTGAATTCCTTCAATTTACAACCGGATCTCCACGATTACCTATTGGTGGCTGGAAAGCCCTTCGTCCTGTATTCACAGTGGTCCGTAAAGTACCTGAATCCTCACTATCACCTGACGATTATTTGCCCTCTGTCATGACATGTGCTAACTATCTCAAGATGCCTGAATATTCCAGCAAAGAAATTATGCGTCAAAAGCTAGAGATATCAATGAAAGAAGGACAGAATAGTTTTTTGCTTTCTTAATCAGTCACACTACATCATCTGTTTCTTTTGTTTTATGTTCATTTCACTTCCTATACACTCTAGTACTTTTTTCACATACAATTTCTTTTTTTTTTCTCTTACATATTTTTTTTTTACATATCAAAGTAGTTTAATCATTCATTCCTTTAAGTTTGAATGCTTATTCTAAATATCTTAAATAAAAGAAATTCTCTTTGCTTTAGTAACATGTATATATAAAAGAATTATATCAAGTATACAAATCTTCATATTTTAAGGAGCACACTAAGTGTAAGCTATACCATTTGCAATTTTTGAGCTATTCGTGAAAATTAAAACCAGTATGAAATACCACATTACATGTTATACACAAGGTTTAATGAAAAAAAAGGGGGCATGTCTATGTACTCTACTATGGCTTTTGTGCTAATTTTCAATGTACTTTATTAAACCTTAATTAACTATTCACTGATAGCCCAGTATAAAGCGGTTAGTTATACTCAAGTATATATGTCTAAACCATGGAAACTGAGTACATGAAGGATTGCTTGAGATGTATATGAAGACAAAATCTCGTACATACTTCTTATACTATTTCATTAATTACATGAAGAGGAGATAATTAAAAAAAAGCACCATAGAATCGATCGCTTTTTAGCTCATGGTATTACTCATAAAGCTATTATTTTTAAATAAGTAATAAATAAAAAGTGATCTAAAGGATCAGACGCTATAACAGTTTGATTCATCTGTCATTTTTATTAAAGTCTGGATAAGAAATAGAGTATATTGTAACATATTATTAGCTTTTGGTTAAAGAAAAGCCTTTGTTTTTCCTTTTATATACAAATCAAAGAAAGTTGGGGGAGACCCTGAAATTCTTCAATGGAATGCAATATATGTCAAAATTGGCACACTAATTTGTATATCAAGATTGAATATCCCAAAAGATGAATAAACTTATCTTTTTTTCTACTTTCATTTAACTTATTTTTATCATACTTATTCTCAAACTCCACTTACACTCTTTTCAACATTATGCTCTATTATAATACTCATACAGAAGCGCAGGACGTCCAAAAGCCATTCATTCACCCTTATGATCCAGTAGTCGAAAAAGAATACGAAACGCTTATAAAATCCTGGAAGCAGCAGTTAATTGATAACACACCAAAGACGCCTAATAAAGATTATGTGAAATTAGCCTGGATGCGACTCATAGATCATTATTTAGATCAACAATGGTTAGATTCAAAGCAAATGTTGCAATGTGCACAGGCTTGGAGCGCTCGCGATTCTCTTAGCCTGACCGAAGCTGTGCATACCATGAATGTATTGAGTCTAAAATCAATGCAAAGATCCCTCGATGCGCGTCAAGAATTACTTCAGGCACTAGGTGATCCAGAAATGATGGTTGGCTTCGGACTTTATGAAGACTGTGATATGAAAGAGGAACGATTTTCTCTGACTGGTTCAGATAATGATGATGAAGTACACGCTCCTTTACTTGTTAGACACACTTACGATTCTGTATCCTCTTCTTCTTGTGAAGAAAAAATAATTGCACATCTGAATTGTGGTCTAGATTCTGAAAGGTATATTCATCCATATGATGAAGAAGATGAAAGCATAGATGAAACAGAGGCCATACTAGCAGCATATAGAGATCAGCAGCAAGACGATCTTCTTGCAGAGTCAGCGAGTCATCTGTCCTTACTTGATGACCAAGAAGAAGGGTTTGGATTAAGAGAAGAGGAGACAGAATGTGGTGCTTTTCACGAGCCTAGCTCTCGTTTGCATTCCTCTATGTCTTCTCCAGACCCTCTCTGTTCTCTTTCTGAACTCTCAAAGAAGCAATATCTGCGTCGATCTACTTCATGGCGAGAAATTCGTCCAGAATACAATGCCTGCAGTACTTACAGTAGTGATAGTCTTATGTCCTCGCAGTTAGGCGCTCAATGGAAAAGTTGGTTTGGAAGTAATCAAAGATCAAGTCAATCATCCGTCGTATTCACCAACCAAGAATTTGCCAACGAAAAAGTGGAGGCTGATAATACGTTCTTTGAGCAAATCCAACCACTCAAAGAAGCAGAGAAAAGCAAGAAACCCTATATGATGCTTCGAAGCGAATCAAGTGTATCCGCATTTCGTCCTATTAGCAATAACTTGGCACCAAGATGTCAGCAAAAAAATCAACAACCAGCAAGACTCTCGGCATGCTCCTTTTTGCAACAAAAAGAACACGTCAAATCTCCTGCAAGTATCAAAATGATGAAAAGTAGATCTTTTCCTTCAAAATCAGCATTAGTCTCATCATTTAAAAAGTCTACCTCGCCGCCCCCTATACCTCATAAGGAACGACGTGGCCATTCAAAAATACGTTCAATAGTAAGAAAGAAGGTCTCGTTTTCGAAAATATTTGGTGGTAGAAAAGGATCCACCTCTTCTACTTTTACCACTTAAATTAAATTAAATGCTTTACTTTTTAATAAATTCAAGCAACTCAAAAACTAAAAGATAAACTTGCTATTTTTTTGATAAGAAAACTCACACAATCTTTCTTGATTAAACATCAAGCTATATTATTTTGTCCTTAATCAGCGATGCCCTTAAAAATACAAGGTAAAAAATATGTTCATGTCTGCACAGTTTTTATATACGTCTCCCTTCCTATTCATCTGTCAAGAGCACAACCAAAATATTTGTACAAAAATCAGACGCGACTTTTGATAAAAAGAACTCTCTTTATTTTAAAAGACTAAGATTCTTATTGGGCAGTCAAGATGTCAGAGTCACCAGCATCAGTGATAGAGAGAACACTGGTACGGAAGAGCTTACCACAAGCAGTACCGAGGTCAATGTTGTTACCGTTGTAGTGGTGAACACCAGTCTTGGACAACATAGCATAGTATTCAATTTCGGACTTGCGAAGAGGAGGACAGTTACCAGCAATGATGATCAACTTGGCTATTCAATTTTTTATGAATTTCATACAAATTTCAATTGAAAGAAAAATCGAATGAAATAAATCAAGCCATTCGAAGTTTCTTTTTTAGCATTTCATTTTCTGAGTACTTACCCTTTCCTTGACGAATGGTCTTCAAGGAGCTCTTGTAACCGAGAGTGTATTTACCGGACTTGGTAACAAGTTGGAGACGAGAGTTGATGGACTCGGCGTTCTTCTTGGACTTAGCAACAGGGGCCATTTTAGCTATTGCAAGCAGGTTAAGTTTTTTTCTTTACAAGCTCATTTTCTGTCAACTCACTAGATCAAAAGCTAAAAGGAAAGAGAAAGAATCGAAATGTCCAAGAATCCCCTTCTAAGAAAAAATTTGGTTATATAAGCCACCCATATCAGCCAATCAATAACCCAGTCAACGAGTTGTACTTTAGTAACAAGCCATTTACGCTAAATCCTAAAGGATCAAAATATCTTTTTGTGAATCATAGCAAGTAATAGCTATAGATTTCTATCCAAAGATAGTTTTGGAATCCTTTACTGTTTAAAAAGTTTTGGTTTAGTATTCAAAGAGCAAATGTATCGGAAATTTAAAAATGAAAAAGCCGTATACTACTTTCAAAAACACGTAAAACCCTGTTCAAAATTGCTGTCCAAGCTTTTTTATGAGGATTTAAGTTTTTAACACCTAAAGCTATACGTTTTTAAGGTGTTCGCTAAGCTACTCAAGTAGCTTGATCAAGAAACAGAAGCTTCTATGAATGAAGCTAAGGAAGCGCTTTTAAAGCAACTGCATCTACTCTAGAGTTCTAACTTGAACATCAAAGCAAATTAAAAGCATTAGGCTCTAAAATACAAAAGTAAAAAAGAAGTCCTTAATGAAAAAACAATACAGGGTTTAATAAAAGTAACCTATGTTAGAATTATGTTTAGCAATGGATTAAAATAAAAACATTAATAGCGACCTTAAAAGAAAGGAACTTTTTGATAACAGTAATAGCCCTTGTTATTCCTGCTTAGCTTTTTCGTATTACTGATGTAAATAGCAGAAAAACTGGCCAGATATCTGTCCTTCAGCCCAAGAGAGCGACATTGGCTGAATTTAAAGGATGACTATCAGTTATTAAAAATGGTCTTTTAACTCATCAGGTATTTGAATTCAAACAATGTTTAAGAAAAGAGAGCTGTTTTGAAATGTTTTATGAGTCATGAAGTGAATAAGCAAAAAATATGTTAAATCAGAAAAGTTCATGTAAGCTATAATATATTGATGTTGTATTGAATCAACTTTTACAAAAATAATACGAGCATGAGGGGTATCTGTAACTAATCACTTTCAACAGAATCTTCATCTTTAACTTCCAATCTTTGATGCTGGTAGTGTTTTTTCAGTGTAGTTGCATATTTTCCAATAGATCGAGCCCAGTAAAGCTACAAATTGTTTTTAGAAGGATGTGTTATGGTTCATCTTTTTTCTATTTTACTTCTTTACCTGCAAAAAGTTGAATACAAAAACGCAGACACCTGAAGCAATGACCAGGCTTTTGATAAAATTTATGCATTCGCTTTTATCTGATCCAGGGGCAATTAACTGTTTTCCTGGAATTAATATTTGTGTATAATAAATGCTCGCAGTTGCATTGTTTTGAAGATTTTGCTGAGCTTGACAGTCGTTAACATAAACTTCCTGCTTAACCTTAAAATAAACCCAAAATGCGACAGAAGTAGTGAACAACAAAAGTACAAAAAACCAATTGACGACGTGATATATTCGAACCATGCGTCGATGTTGCTAAAAAAAAAATCAACCAAGCTTTTCTTAGACAAATGAAATTATACTAACTGAGATAACAGAAACTACTCCAAATACTGAAACCAATGTATATACTATGAAACTGATGGAAAATGAATAAAATACGCCATTAAATGCCTGTGTTGTTAGTGGTGTATTAACATCATGTTGTGTAGTTGACCAGTCTTCAAGATCTATTCAAAGATACATTGTTAAATATGAAAATTGCTCATTTAATTGTTTGTACCTTGTTTTTTAACAAATACTACAACAGTAAGCGATAGATAAAAAAGCTATTTAAGCATATAAATACATGTGTTCATTTATGTTTATGTCAAGTTAACCACAATAGCAAATGATGGCTTACGGTAATTATGAGCGATATTATGAAAACACCAAGTCGTACTGGAACACAACAGCATACAGTTTCACTATATTTCATTAAGGTGGAATGCTAATTTAGAAAACAAAAGAAAAAGAACTTAAATATACAAAATAAGCAAAAGCCACAGTTTATCTTATAACGACTCTCACAAAGAGAGAAAGAGGAAAAAAAACAAAAAATTTATTTGCTATTCTCTCTTTTTAAGGCTTGGAGTGCGCAACAAAAGAACCTGTGCTAAAAACAGCAGACGTTGGACAGAATTTCTTATATCGTGTAACCATCTATTGGATTGATGTTGCACGAATAAATCACTTTTGTGAAAATTCTAAGCATATCCAACAAAATGCGTGCAGTAACTAAGATCAAGTGTGTGTATTTTTCACTAAAAGAAGTAAAAAATAAGGGGCTCAATTATAAACAAAATGAATCCTAAAGTTTATTTATAAGTTTTTTATTTGATACTTTAATTAAATATTGTTCTATGTAAATAAGAAAAAAGCAATAAAAAAATAAAAAGAATACATGATTACTTGGCTGATAATGCTTCTAATAATAATTTGATGCAAGTGTTATTTTTAGAAGCGTATTAGGCTTTTTCTTATGTGATTTTAATTGCCCTTTAGCTTTTAAAATTAAAGACTCCTACACTAAAGCAAGAACAATAAAGTGTGTTTGATTATCGATGAATCTTACAAAATGAAGTTTGATATATCAAAGAGTTTTGATACAAGCTGTAAAATTTTTCGATGTTTTATCATTTCGGCTTCTTGCATACTTTGTTCTGATCATGGCTTTGATGACACAGTTAGCAAAGTAAGCTTTTCTGACATGATTTTCTTTCCCAGCAATTTTTCCAGTTGGTGTCAGGATGTTATTGATAATTCATAGTTTGTCACCAAAGACATGAGATTCGATTTATTATATAACTTACCACATTTTGACATAATCTTAAAATATTTATATATGATTGGATAACTGATATTCACGCAAGAGCAAGATGAGGTCTTTATTAAAAATACTTTTTATTTATTATACACGCCAAAATAAAGTGCAGCTTCATTATCCTCTTTAGTCGTAAGCAATGTTAGTTCTTCTTCACTCAGCTTATTTGAAGCAAAGTGGGACAATAGGCTTTTAAAGTACTGCTTTTGTGATTATACCAACATAGGGTAAGCACATAGCGGAAGTACAAGCCTATTGTCTAGCCTTTTCAGAAACACACAAACCTCATTTTGAATGATATTCAGAGATCTTTTAGATACTTTCTTAAACTGGTAGATTTCTTTGTTTGCTTTTGTGATTTATGCTATACCAAAAGTACTGTTTGCCAAGTCACGTTTAAATCAAGCCACTCGTGTAACATTTATTCTTATTGTTTCTACACAAGAACAAATAAGCGAATTAAAATAGTCACTGTCTAAAGCCGTAGTTAGGTATATGCAAATAACAGCACATCAAAAGCACAATATTTGCTTTTAGTTTCATTTTTAACAGTGTTTTTCTATTACTTTCAAATTATACAAGCAACTCCAATATATCTTTTTCTTTTCCACACAGTGTAAAACATAATTTTAATTCTGTGAATAGTTTTAATTGAAAGTTGTATAACAAGATCAAACTACAGTGTAAGCATTTACTTAAATCTAATAATAACTATGTGTTTTTTCAGGCACCGTCTTCTTGTGATTTACTTTTTCTTTTATATCATTTTACTCTTTCTTCTTTGCATAATTAGATTATCAATTTAAAATAACACCGTAATCCCTATTTTAACTCCTGATAATACAATATATGTTTTATCATAAAAGCACAAAACATATACGCATATCTATCTTTTTTTTTTCGGAAATAAAAAGAAAAAAAAAAACGCGAGTATGACTGTTTCGGGTTTAGTAAAATTTATAAACCTACTTTTCGCGTTTCTTCGTGTGTACCTAGCTTTTTCCTTCCTTTCTATTTGACAAGTTGAGGCGATCACAATGTCTTCACGTTTCAATAACAAGAAACCCGCCAATAGAAACGTAGCTTCCACCACCTCTTTTCGACAATTTGGAATACCTTCAAGCGACAAAGTATATACACCTTCTAATATTGACAAACGATTTGAAGACGCTCGTATAGAGGATGAAATTCAACTTAGATTTGGATTTGAACGGTATGAAGAAGGTCCAGAACGATTAGGGTGGTTATTGAATATGAATCAAGTAAACGAAATCATATAAACATCAACTCAATCATGGATTTACTCTTTTTATTAGACATTAATTAAAGATTCAGAGTGGCCAGGAGGAAGATCAGCTGTCGATTTCTATTTCCGTGATGATAATGGCGAAACATTTAAAGCAACCAAATCATACAGTCCATACTATTTTATTCGCTGCAAGGTAAAATGAAAAAGAAAGAGAAAACAGACCAATTCTGCCAGAAAAATAACAGTAAAGTTGATAGCCTGGAACAGAAGGTGAAGTGGAAGACTATTTACACAGACGGTTTGAAGGCCTTATAGAAAAGTTTAAACGAGTCAAAAAAGAAGATCTTAAACAAGTATGTAGATTAAATATTGTGCCTGTATTAGGACTTACAATTCTTTTAAAGCCAAACCATTTAGTTGGTCATACCCGTACTTTTATTCAGTTACTTTTTCGAAATACAAAAGACTTGATGACTGTTCGTAGAGTTTTATTGCCAGTTGTTGAAAAAAATAAAGCAAAACGTGACGCTGTAGATACTTACGCAGAGATGGTGAAGTACGTGAGAAGAGAACGTCCCTATATATTTAGTTTCATTGATTATTTCTTATTTATAGCACTACAAATGGAATCAAATATAACCATACAAATTCAAATCGCACGACAGCTCGAAGAAATCCAGATGAAACTTTAGAAAATGTAATTGATATTCGTGAATATGATATTCCATTTCATATTCGTATGGCAATTGATCTTGGTAAGTGGCAAAGAAGTATAATAAATTGACAATGTTAACAATTGCATAAAGATATTCGTGTTGGTTTATGGTACACCGTTAAAGCCCAAGATGACAATACTGTTGAACTCATTCACCGCAAAGATCTTGTTCATCGTCCAGAACCTGTTATTCTTGCTTTTGATATTGAAACAACAAAACTTCCACTGAAATTTCCAGACGTCACAATAGATCAAATTATGATGATTTCCTATATGATTGACGGGAGGGTAATATCTATTGCTTTTTTAGATGCGAGTCATTGAGAATATCTATTTAGGGTTATCTAATTACAAACAGAGAGATTGTCAGCCAAGACATTGAGGATTTTGAATACACACCAAAACCAGAGTTTGAAGGGCCATTCACAATTTTTAATGAGGATAACGAAGAAGGTGTTTTAAGAAGATTCTTTGAACATGTTCAAAGAGCCAAACCAAATATCTTTGTAACATATAACGGTGATTTTTTTGATTGGCCATTTGTAGAAGGAAGAGCCAAGGTACATGGAATAGACATGTTTCACGAAATTGGTGTGTATAAAGATGACGAAGATGAATACAAATGTAAACATGCTTCACATATGGATGCATTTAGATGGGTACAGCGTGATTCATACTTGCCTAACGGAAGTCAAGGTTTGAAAGCAGTAACAACCATCAAATTGGGTTATAATCCACTGGAATTGGACCCTGAAGATATGACTAGATTTGCAAGTGAGCAACCTCAAGTTCTGGCTCAATATTCAGTTTCAGATGCTGTGGCTACATACTACCTTTATATGAAATATGTTCATCCCTTTATTTTCTCCCTCTGTAATATTATTCCCCTGGTCCCTGATGAGGTTTTAAGAAAAGGTACGGGTACACTTTGTGAACAGTTGCTTATGGTAATATATCGTCATCAATTATGGTTTCATACAATTAATTCTAGTTGTTCTAGGTTGAGGCATATAGAGTGAATGTTATTATACCAAACAAACATATGGATGATGCACATTCTTTTTATGAAGGACATCTCTTAGAAAGTGAGACTTATGTTGGTGGACACGTTGAAGCGCTGGAAGCTGGCGTATTTCGAAGCGATATTAATTCAGACTTTAAACTCGATCCCAGTGCAGCACAAGAGGTAATGACAGCAAGGACGCGTGAATATATGTATGCTTATATATCTCTATTTATAGTTAATAGATCAATTGGACCATGCACTAAAGTTTACAATTGAAGTAGAAGAAAAGAAGAAAATGGAAGACATTGCCAACTATGAAGAGGTTAAGCAAGCCATTGTGCAAAAATTGGAAGCTCTTCGAGACAAGCCTATACGTCAGGAACCACCCTTAATCTATCACCTGGATGTTGCAGCCATGTATCCCAACATTATTTTGACAAACCGTCTTCAACCTGATGCCATGATTGACGAAGCCATGTGCGCAACTTGCGATTTTAACGTACCGGGAAAGACTTGTGATCGTCGAATGAAATGGTTATGGCGTGGTGAATACATTCCAGCAGAGCGTGATGAATACCGAATGATTGAAAACCAACTTACTACTGAAACTTTTCCTCCTAAATATGCAAATCAACAACGCCGAACTTGGTTTTCCCTTAGCGAACAAGAAAAAGCAACACTGCTGCGTGCGCGTTTGAAGGACTACTCTAAAAAAGCTCACTCTAAACAAAAAGAGACTAAAGTTGTAGAACGTGAATCAATTATTTGTCAAAGAGAAAATCCGTTTTATATTGAAACAGTACGTGCGTTCCGTGATCGTCGTTATGAATATAAAGGACTCCACAAAACTTGGAAAGGAAAATTAGACGAAGCAATCAAGGACGGCTCTGTGACCAAGATTGGGGAGGCTAAAAACATGATTGTATTGTTCGACTCTCTTCAATTGGCTCACAAATGTATTTTAAACTCTTTCTATGGCTATGTAATGAGACCCGGTGCTCGTTGGCATTCATTGGAAATGGCTGGCATTGTGTGTCTAACTGGTTCTAATATCATTCAAATGGCCCGTAAGTTGGTTGAACGTCTTGGTCGTCCTTTAGAGCTTGATACAGATGGTATTTGGTGTATTTTGCCAAAATCATTTCCCGAAACATTTACCTTTTCTTTAAAAAATGGAAAGTCTCTCCGTATTTATTACCCATGTACAATGTTGAATCATTTGGTACATGCACAATATACAAATAAGCAATATCAACGTCTTGTGAACCCTGAAACATTTGAATACTCTGTTAGCGAAGAAAACAGTATCTTTTTTGAAATTGATGGTCCTTATCGAGCAATGATTTTACCTTCATCTACTGAGGAAGACAAGTTACTAAAAAAAAGATATGCTGTATTTGATATGGATGGATCACTTGCCGAACTGAAGGGTTTTGAAGTTAAGCGTCGTGGTGAACTGAAACTTATCAAAATTTTTCAGACAGAAATTTTTGCTGTGTTTTTAGAAGGCAAAACACTTGAAGAATGCTATTCTGCAGTTGCCAAAGTAGCTGATCGATGGCTGGATGTGTTGTATAGCAGAGCTGTAAACATCAGTGATGAAGAGTTATTTGAACTAATTGCAGAAAACAGAAGTATGTCAAAATCACTTGCACAATACGGTACACAAAAATCGACCTCGATTAGCACAGCTAAGCGTCTTGCTGAATTCTTGGGTGATCAGATGGTGAAGGATAAAGGATTGGCTTGTAGTTTTATTATATCAGCTCGACCCTATGGTCTTCCTGTCTCTGAGCGTGCCGTTCCTATCGCTATCTTTCAATCAGAAGAAAGTGTGAAAAGACATTATCTGCGTAAATGGTTGGGAGATAATTCTTTAACTACATTTGACATTCGTGATATTCTAGACTGGGAATATTACCTTGACCGTTTCGGTTCCGTTATTCAAAAGTTGATTACGATCCCTGCTGCTATGCAAAAAGTTTCTAATCCTGTACCTCGGGTTCGACATCCCGATTGGCTGTTTAAGCGTGTTGCGATCAAGAATGACCCACAAAGACAGTACTTGATTACCGATATCTTTTCCCGTGCTGAAAAGCCACTACTTGAAGAAAGTATGGATATTGATGATATTGAAGAGTTGAATGTATCTCATACTGCAACCAACGGTCTTCTTCCTAAAATAGCTAGGGTAACAAAAAAACGTAAATTGTCGGACAGCACAGATAATCCACTTCAAATCAAACGTTCAAAAGAACTTAGAGCACCTTTACCTGAAGAAGATCGACCTGAAAATATGCCTAATATAGAAGAAGATTATCTTGCATGGCTTGAGTTTCAGAAGCGAAAATGGAAACGAAAAAGAATGATTCGCGCATACAACCGAGAGGAATTGGGTAGCTCGCTAGCCACTAGAAATTCACTCAATGGTGTTGGTGATTATTTTAGAAGGCAGACTGGTTCTCTTGTTAATAGTTTGTGGGAAGTGATTCAGATCGCAGAAACTGACATACCTGGAGAGTGCAAGCTGTGGGTCATGGTCGAAGATCAATTGTACAGTATCCGATTGGCTATTCCACGCATGTTTTATATAAATTGTACAGAAGATGACTATAATGTAGTCAAGGATCAAAATCCAACTTGTGAATTAGTAAGATGCTCTCGTACGCTGCCTCGATCATATACAAGCTTGAATCTCTTCCGAGTAACAATGCCCGAAAATGAATTTCAAGTGGAAGTGGCCAAATCTGCAAGCATCTTTAATCATCCTTCTACTGAATCATATTTCGAGACACAAATACCTCTTATCGTTCGTGCCATTCTAAACTTGGGTTCTGTCTGTCAGTTTGAGAAGAAAAGTGGTACAGCAAGTCGCCGCATAGATGACCAATTCAGCTTGTCTGAATTAAGAAACAGAACTGAACTCAGCTCCAAGTATATGAGTGATCCAAAAGCATTTCACTATCTCTATCTCTTTCATGCTCACTCTGATAATCGTCACTTCTTTGCTCTTATTGGTTCTACGCTTGCCACTTCCCAAATTTTTGTAGTAGGGTTAAACAAGAACAGTCAGCAAATGCCAAATGTGGCGCGTATCTACAAAGAAGCATACCATGCCATGAATAGAGAAAGAACAATGGACGATGCTGTCCAAGCACCCAACACGATGGATTTTGAAACAAGCTATCATTCTAATGAACGAGAAGCACTCAAGGCAATAAACAAGGCTCTTTTGAAATACCAAGACGCAAAAAAAGGAAAAACAATCCTTGCTATCAATTCTCCAAGGTCGTCTGTTCACCTCATTCAATATGCCCGTATGCTCTCTGAATTCCCTTATATAAGAGTTCCTACAGCCCAGCAAGATAAAAAATTTGACGCGCTGAACTGGGTTCAGCCAATGCTGAAGCGAGTATTTAAATACTATATGGAGCTTGGTTCCTTAGTGGATGAAAGACTATCTCAAGCTCGCTATGCCAATGTTCCATTTTGTAATATACCCGAAGATCCCTATGTGTTTATGTCTGATGTCATATTTGCTCGAACCATGATCCAGAACGACATGATCATTTGGTGGTCAACTACTAAATTACCCGACTTGGGTGGTCGTGAAGAAGACGAAACGATTTCAATCACAGGTGGACTTGTGAACCCAGAGCTCAACTTCCAAGGCGCTTACGAAACAGTCTGTGCTGACTTTGATCTGTCTCGGCTGTGTTTAAACACCTTGTTGGTTTCGCCCGTGATTAATGAATTGGAGGGTACAGCAGGAAACAATAGTTTTGATAATGCATCACATACACTGGATGAATATACAAAAGGTACAGTTGTCGCCGCGTCCAGTTTTGGTGGTGGTATGGTGTCTAGCAAAACACTTTATATTCTTCGGTCGACCGTACATCGTTGGATGGATAATTCTATTTCGGGAGGTAACAAGATTGGAGAGCACTTGGCCGACACTTTCCAACGATGGTTGATGAGCCCTGATTCGTGCATGTATGATCCTTGCCTTTATGATCTAATCCATAATCTCATGAAGAAAGTCTTTATGCAGTTGATTGCCGAACTGAAACGTTTGGGCGCAAAAGTTGTCTTTGCCAACTTTCACCGGATCTTGGTTACGGCCACAAAGGAGACTTCTGAAAGTGCAATCTCTTATTTTGAATATCTTTACCGAACGATTGATAGAAAGCAACTGTTTGAAGCACTAGTCATGAAACACCGAGTCTATTGGGATGTGCTGATTTGGATGGACGAAAAAAACTTTTCCGGAGTCTTGGTGGGTAATTATGTGGATGGTGTACCTGCTATTACAAAGCAGTGGAATATTGAAAACCATTTACCTATGGAAGCAAGAGTTAAATTTGGCCACTATACCTCACTCTATCTTTACACCATGACTCAGTACAAGCGTAAGTATCCTCGTGAGATTACAGTACAGGATATGGAAACAGATGAACCCACGAATGATGACAGATCGATTCATTTAAGGGAATATATTCAAATAGACCTAACTCGAAAGATGTCTCGTTGGCTTAGTAAATATACTGCCAGCCACTCTACTGAATTGATCAACGAAGCTGTTGAATTTATTAAGCTCGTATGTGGTGTTTTAGAACTTGATGGAAGAGTGGAGGAAACTGTTTTGATTCTCAAACGTGACCTGTTAAAGGCGACTGCAGACTTGAGTGATTTTTCTGAACAAGCAAAATTCAAAAACCCAATCGAAACTTATAAGCTGGTGGATGTTTGCTGCTTAAACTGTAACCATGTGGTCGATCTGGATTTCCGCCGAGATCCAGACATGACGTCTGAAGATGGACAGTTGAAAGCCTGGCGATGTAAACAATGTCAATCAGAATATGACAAGGTGTTTATTGAAGGCTTGTTGATTGCAAAAGTACAAGAATGGTTAAAATCTTATCAACTCCAGGATTTAGTCTGTGGTCGATGCCATACAGTGAGAGTGGGAAATTTGACAAAGAATTGTAGTAGATGCAGTGGGGAGTTTGTTTGTACCCAAAGCAAGTCAGAATTAGAAAGAAAGATTAAAGTGATCAAAATGATTGCAAAGGAACAGCATGCTTCTACACTGGAAGATTTCATTGATTGGTGTTTAAGACATACCTAAAATAAAGACTGTAAAGATAGTTCATAAAAGCTTTTATTTATTATTTTTAAACATAAGAGTATTAAGATTATCATTGCCTTTATGTTGAATGCTGTAAAAGGCAAAGTGATACAAAGATCATGGGGAATACAAACGATATTTTCCAATTCGTTTATTATTTTAAGCAAAGGGATAAAAGTGAATGGTACGAAAATAGTAAAAAGAGAGACAAACAGTCCAAGATAGAATTGAAAGTTTAAAAAAGAACTTGTGAACAAATATTAAGAAAAGTAATAAATCAAATGTTCTTTATTGTAAAGATTAATATGTAACCAACTACGCTATTAATACAAGACATGATAGTATTGTCTCATTAACTAGTTAAAAAAAATGACCAGTTGATGGCAGTATCAAGTGGTAGAATGGCGTCAGTTATTACATAAATGATTGTTCGCAGTAACATCAACTTTTATAAACTAATTTTTTTATTTTATTTTACAATTTTTAAATGAATGAAATAGGGGAGGTATTGTGTTTGTATTTGATAATTTATGAGAAAGAGTTTAAGTGTGCTTTAAATATGTACATGCAAAAGAATAAATGCGTGTATGTGTGTGTGAAATGATTTTTTTGGAATGGTAATTAATTGAATGATTCATGTAAGTTCACAACGACATGCATCCATTCATGATGGTACGTAGCAAAGTGTTGACTAATCCACTTGTAAACAAATGAACCATTGATTCTAACTAAAAGCTTTTTTTCACATATTGGACAAGTTCTATAACTGAATCGATCTTGAGCCTTTTGTTTTTCATTTAATAATTGATAGATAGTAGATGAGGCAGCTTGTGTAGGATGATTCCAAGTCATTTTTAAATAAAGAAGAGAAAAAGACAAGCTAAACTAAGCGCTTTTATAGTTTTCTTTATTTGCGGGTAAAAAAAACCCGGTTCTACAATACAGAATGTCTCCCTACACTCGCGTCAGTCGCACTAGACTGCATTTTGGTAGTACAATTAATCACGCCTTTTCAGATGTTTCCAAAATAAGAAAGGTAGTTCCAATTGAATGAGAAAATTTATCTAATAAGAACTTTTTTTTAATTTTTAATATAGCTTGAATTCTACCTAATAATTCATCCATGTGTTGATAATACACTTTCACTATCAAAAGTTCCTCACTCGACTTTAGCTTTTCTTTCGTAGTTCATCGATGCTTCTTGTCCTTTTGTTTTGAAGAGAGCTCTAAAATAGTTTATAATTCACTGTATAACTAAAGAGATAATTAGGTTAGAAAGTGTCGCAAAAGACGACAACGAAAAATGTATTGCATCTTACAGATCATGCACTGATATTTAAATTATTGACCATATCTCTTTAGAAATATGAAATGAAACTCTAGACGTTCCTGAGAAGAAGAGAAGAGGTCAATTTAAAGAGAAAGTATTGAGAGAAGAGCATATATTATTTATTTTAAAGCCTGTTGATAATTTTGCATCTATGATTTTAAAGCAAATAAGAGAACAACTGGTTGAAAAGTATCTAGGCGCTCTTATTAGCAAAGCCCAGTTTTACTACCATATCAAAGAACAATGTGCTTTAAATTTGACGAAATTGGAAAGTTTAGTGAATGTTGTACTTTGGACAAAAGTCTTTTAAAAGGAAAATTACATTTTAATTATGGCTAGCAGACAGTGATAAGAACTATACCTTTATTGATGAAGCTGGTTTCAACCTTCATATTAATCATACAAGAGGCTAATCAAAAGTAGACGAACCAGCACAAACAGAAATTACAAAAAAACAAAAGAATTACAGTTATCATATCTCGGTACTATTTCCAGTTAAGGGATTATTGATATTTCTGAAGAAAGTCTATTCTCGTAATTGAAATTAAAGAAAGAAATCTTGATACCAAGGAAGTAACTACACATAGAACCAATATACTATTCCCAAAGGCTATTGTAGAATATATTAAATAAAGCGAGCTTTATGGTAGGTATTTAGATTCTATAAGTTGAAGCCTCTGATGACATTAATGTAAGAATATTTCTTGTTTTTCAATAATTGGTAGCTTTGGTTGATTTAGGATGTTCTACAACTATTTTAAGCTTGGTTGTCTATAATATTATGTATAAACTTGCGCATGTAAATGTACCGTTTCGTAACAAGATGTTTTTAAATGTTTAATGGAATTCGACAATGTTGTATTTATTTTAAATACATTTGAGAGATTATCTATCCCTCTTTGATCTAAATTATTTTTCGTATTTTCGTCTCTACAAGTATGACAGAGATTTGTGGAATCATTTTTACCACAAAATGAGTTGGACTGAAAATGGTGTAAATCTTTTCCCCGTGACTCTGCTACTTTATTAGGAAATGTGCGTAAATGCAAAGTTACACACAGCCTCATACAATCTAAATGTAACGCACTGGCCAAGTACAGATACAAAGAGGCATAAAGAATGAATTGTGTTTATATTCAATTCAAAGAGAACAAGACATACTGAGTTATAAATTACATGTAGATGAAGTAAAGAAGAAAATATGAATACCTTTTTTACATAAATAGCACAGCCGAGTCTATATAAAAAAAAATTATTTATGTGCGTGTAAGCCCTTCTGGGAACAATTGAACGCGTGATACCCTTTTTTTATGTTCATTTATCTAAAAACGTAGGGGATTAGTAACAAATGATTTGTGTACGTGTCTTGTTCGTACAACCACAAACAAATAGTCATCAGTTCTTTCTTGGTTACATTTAAGAGGGGAGGGGAGCTTTATGGGAACTGAACAAAAGGTATCACAAAAGTGCTTCTTTTCAATGAATTTATTTAGTTTTTACGTGTATATAAGTAATAGGCTAATAACAGGATTCTGGATCAATGCTTGGCAAAAAAAAAAAAAAAGAAAAAGAAAAAAAAAAGGAAAAGAGAGAAATTCTGACGTTATTTTGATCATGACACAGAATATACCTATGACTATGAGACAAAAAGACAGCCCAAGTGATCATTCGAATTAAGCTCACAATATTTCATCTATTTCTATATTATGTTATACCCTTTTAATTCAATTGATTACAAGTCATCAATATAATACATTTGCTCCAATACACTTTAAAAGCAGTAGGAATGATTTTAGGAAAATTAATGATAAACAGTGTTGATAAAGGATTCTCCATTCCAAATAAGTCGGTATTCATATAACAAACAGTTGCCTGTTTATTATTAATGCATGAAATTTATTTTACACAATGGTTTTTTAATTATACAAAAATAAAACCTTATTCTTGAGTCGCTATATCATCATCTTCGCTAGACATGTTTTCTTGAGTAGCCGCGTCATCCTGAGTAGCCATGTCATCCTGAGTAGCTATGTCATCCTGAGTAGCTATGTCATCTTCATTCACCAAAGGTGTTTGTGTTTCTTCTTCTGCTCTTGATATTTCATCGCTTTCATCCTTCAATATGTCTTCAATCTTCTTTAGTAATTTACTATATGCATTACGTATCATAGATTCCTTGATAGGTTGCTCCTATTATGGACAATAAGTACATTGGCAATAGCATTATTCACTATTTACAGTATTAATACGTTCAATTAGGCTACGAATCTTTTTCAGGCGTGCCTTGTCCACTTTATCCAAGTATAATTTCAATACAAAATGTAACATTGTCTTTCTTTTATGACCCGTTGATTCTAAAACTGATTCTAATGCTTGCTCTGCTAATACACCAGGAGTAGTCATGTCTGTTTCATCTTCATACAAATTTTCAATATGTAGCCTATACAACCATTGTCAACATCCTCTCTAAAGAATTGACCTATTGCCTTACTTTGCAAGCTTACGTGGATCTGTCCAGTCAGCAAGCATGTCAGATATTTGAAGTGGATTGATCATCGTTTCATAAGATTTAAGATCAGAGTGCATATTACATACTTCATTTAATGCAGATATGGTAACTGCAGCCATTGCTTTTTGATTTTCAAGTGATGAAAAACTGTAAGCTGGAAAGAAATAGGAAAGACATTGCTGCACCTTTATGTTGGGTTCATCTGACACTGGAAGAAAGTACAAGAGGACCAAAAGACGAAGAAGCTGAAAGAGAATGAGTTTTAAAAAAAGAATGTTTTCCATCATAACTTACACTCTCATCTTTTAATCTTTGAGTAAGCATCAATTTAGATATACCTTCTGCTGCGAGTGCCTGTACTTCATCATTATTATCATCCAAACAATATTCAAGTACTTCTTTCATCTCATCAGGCTATAATTATATAAGTATACCTCTTTGTATTACATTATCATCTTACGCTATCCAAATGTGCTGTTACGGTCTGTAACCCATATGTCATTAATAAATCAAACAAAATCTATTTAAATAATGTTAAGATAGAATAATAATAATAATAATATAGTTACCATAAGTGCTTTTATCTTTAATTCATCATGTCCGCATTTGATACAGTGAATAAAAAGAGCAGTATTGTGTTGTGCAAGCTCTCTGTCCAACGTACAACATAAACCTAAGCAATGTAATCCAATTTCTCTTAAAGTTGTGTCTGAATTTTGAACTGCTGGTACAATCAAATCATTCAAAAGACCATATAAATTGGAATTCTTTGTAAATGACTATTCAAATAGCTTAGTAACATTCATTATTCGTCTATTAATATCGCATACCTCTTGACTATTTTCCAACATACTCTTACAAATAGAAAGACACTTAAGTCGAATGTGACCATCATTTACTGATGGACTAAGACTTCTTTGGGGTGAAGAACTAACAGTAGACTCATCAACATTATCTAATTTTGATTTTTTTGCAGGTGATTCCTCCAAAAGTTCAAATGGATTCAACTGTTCTTGAATATCTGATATGATTTCAATCATTGTTCGAGTAAAATCGCGTTCATCTGAAGAGATGAGTCGAAAGAGTCGAATGATTCTCGATAAATGATCGTTTATAATATCGGATGATTTCAAAATATCTCGTAAAAGCTCAAACACTTTTCTTCTTCCTACCTCGTCAGCATAATCGAGGCACATGCAGGTTTCTAAAAGTTGTGATATAATGAATTCATACTCTGCCTTATCTTCTTCACTGGCTGAATGATACATGTCCCAGTAATATTCCAAGTTGATAGCGTGTGCTGTTACTTCAGGAAGTACTTCATCCAATCTTTCATCTAAATTATTGTTGCTTTGTAAAAATTTGATAAACACTTTTGCTAAAAAGACACTTTCAGGTGTAAGATGTTTCCAAAACTCAGCTATTAAATTAAACTTTGTTAATATTGCTTATAAACTATTTGTATTTTACCATCAAATGTAATTTCATTAATAATGTCCATTCTTTCAGTAAAAAAAGCATTCAATACACTTTCTGCGATATCTGCTACACCTGCATTCAGAATCTCTAATCTTTCAAGGAATTCAATCAAATTATTGTTGGCTTGTTGAATCCATTTAGTAGACAACATTTTTGCTGCCGCCTTTCGAACAAGTGGATCTCTATCATTTAAACCCCATTTTAGTACATTGCTTCTCTGCTCAAAAGTCAATAATCTAAAATCTTGTAAATCGGTCAATGGTTTTAAATAGACAACTCTTCTATTGATAGCATCTAAATCTCTGGCTCTTTCAACAATAAATGGTAACGTTTCTTGATTAGGATCAATATTAAATAAAATCACTCGACGCAATTCTCTAAATTCCCTCTTATTTGTTAGTTTAAGACATCACAGTTATTTTGTGTATATACTTTACGCGCTGGTATCATGTTGCAAGACCCACATTAGTTTTTGAAGTATTGTTTTTCCATCAGCAGGATCAATATCGGTATCCGCACTTTGAAGTCGACATAATGCAGTAGCTGCTTGTACTCTTACTGCTGCTTCTCTATCCTTTATTCTTTCAAATAATGCTGCCTTCAAGTCTTGGTACAAATCTTCACTATAAAAAGAATAGCTAAGTATAAAAGTTGTAAATTATTTCTATTCACTTACTCTATTTCACCCATTGAACTAATACTTAGTGCAATGATTTGACAACAGCGAATACGAACGCTGACACGTTTTGCTGTAAATCCTCTTAGTAAATGCCGAATTAAACTTTCCACAAATCGAGAACACACTGTTTCAAATTCTTCTCCCTGTTCCTCTTCTTCTTCTTCCTCAATGACAACTGTTGGCTCTCTTGTTTTTTGGTTTTCTTCTCCTGATTCTGACTCTGATTCTGATTCTTCCAGACTACTACTACTGCTGTTGCTGTCTTTCTTTTCGCTTATAGATTCCGATGGAAGTGGATCTGTTTCTTTTAAATTATTATCTAAAGATAATTTTGGTTATTCATACTGTCATGTAACTATATTTTTGTTATACCATATTCATGCATATATTGTAAGAAGCTTGCAATGAATCGAACAATTCTGTCAGCGTGAGGTTCCTTCTTTTTAATAGAAAGCACCTTGTTTATATTTCGTAAAATCTCCTTTGTAAACAAAGAAACTCCCTCATAATCCATTTCTTGAGGTTGCCCCTCTCTTATTGGACTTCAAACAGCAAGGGAACTGAAGTTCAGTCAAGT